>NC_083878.1:83922786-84225816 GCF_032452875.1 Bos javanicus
ATTACTGGCAAGCCTACTTTCTCTCTGAGCTTGGTTTGGGAGCCTAGAAAGGTAAGGCAAATATTGCTTTGCAAATGCTTAAAGTCTTTCCAATGGTTGAACAAATTACTTCCTGAAATTTTAAATGGCATTATCTCAGTCTAAAGCAATTTAATTGAATAAACTTAGAGTAAGGTGGGAATGAATTACACTTTGCTTAATATGATATCCCCCTTGTGTTTATCTACTTTCTAAAGCAGTGTTTAATAAACCACATGAAGCATCACCAAGCCAGGAGTGTAGTGCTCATATTTGCAGGGAGGGCAACAGAACCTTCAATTTGCAGCAACAGGCCTGCTTGGAATTAAAAATGTAGTAGTATTTTGTGCTGTTACAAACCAAAACTCTGCTTCAAGGACACAACCAGGGCTGACCCTCCCAATTTGGTGAGTAGCTGAGAAATCACTATCTGTAAATGACTACTAAATATTATTCTAAATATGAATGCTAATAGTGATCTGGTCTCATTAAAACATCTCCCGAACAGCAATTTCTGGCAAGGAAAAGAGATAAATGTTTAACTAGCCCCTGGAAGCTGGCAAATGATCTGCTGTCTAGCAAAATTCAACAAGCCAACCTCCAGAAATCCCAGAATAAGGATGCAGGTGGCTGTTTCCTCTTGTTTTCCTGATGAACAAGTAGAAACAATGAAACAATCTCAGAAACAAAGGAGATAAGTGAATATGCCAGAAGCTAAGGGATTTTGTGAGAGGGGAGGAAAGACAAACTTGAAGCTTTATTTGGTTCAATTCAAAAGGGTTTAGGGTCTTTCTAGGCTTGATTTTTCAGTCCTGCACCTTTTTTTTTTCCCTCACTCTTCCTTTTTATCTCTTGGGTTTGGGCCCCCTAAGTCCTTGAGAAGGGGATATATGTGACACAGACAGGAAGTGGCATTTAAGGATGATTCTGAGGTTTTTTTCAAGAGAGAATATGATAAATAAGACTTTATTTTTTCTTAATTTAGTTGTGCCTCAGTTACCTACAGAAGAGAAAAAGTAGCAAAAATCAGCAATAAGGTGTGCATAACTGACTAGAACTTTCACTGTGTCTTGTCTCCTGCCTCTAAGATGATATCTGCTCCCAACCTGGAGAGTGGGAGACTCTGGAAAAGGCATCACATTGCCCTGTTCTACGTTTTTGCATACAATTTTAGTCTCAGATATATAATTTTTCCTTCTCCATGTTACTTTTCAAGGCAACTATAACCTCTTGTTCAAACCTGTCAAAAGCATTTTGGATCTGGGCTCTGTGGTATGGCATATGACCTAACAACCACAGTGGTGCACCAGAGCTGAATTTGACAATATGTCACCATGTAATGTCTTCAAACAAGCCATTAGTGAAGAAAGAAAAAAATCCAACAGGATAGGTAGAGGGCAGATACCTGTGAAATACAGCCCGTCCTTGTTCTTAATCAAAGTTATTATTTTGGGGCCATTTACCCATGATTTCAGACTCAGGATTAATGTACAGAGCTCTATTAGACCCATTTACAGAAAATATATAGACACATATAGTATTTTATAATGTTAAGAAATTCTTTTCATGACCATGTCACTTGTTTCACATTATTGAAAGTATCTCTAAACTTCCCAATAAATTTTATAGTTGTGTATTTTTTATTAGAACTGCACTGAATCTGTAGATTAATTTAGGGAAAACAGACATGCTTAAATACTAGGACTTCCTATCCAAGAATATGGACCATTTTAAATTTAGATTTTAGAGAAACATTGTGTGCTGGATTAAATGAAACATTAGATATCCTATATTTTTATTCCTATTAAAAGTCTATTATTTCAGATTATATTTTCCTACATTTAGTTGTGTATGGATTTTCAATCAACTCATATTAATGGACCTCATATCCAGCAACCTTGCTACACTCTGCTATAAATTATAATAATTTACTAATGTATAGAGAGAACGTGTTAGATTTTTGTATATATATCAGGAAGTCTAGTAATACATTTTCGTCTCTCCAATTCATTTTTATTTTTCTATATGTTTCTATTGAACATTTTTGAATGCCTTTTTGGTATCTATTGAAACATTCAGTTTGTTTATTTTCCTCTAATCTGTTAATCTGTGAGTTACCTTTTTTTTATTATAGGAAAAAAATCCTTGCATTCCTGCAATAAATACTTCTTTAAACATTATGTTCTTCATTTTATGCCTTGCTTCATTCCTTTTAATGTACATAATTCCCACCAGTCATTATCAATTTTTGTCATTAATATATTTCTCTTTGTGTTTCTTTCCAGACAAATAGTTTTCCTTCCATTTTTGTTTACATTTGGTGTTTGTATCAAGCTCTTTTTATTCTTTTTTATTTTTATTTTTTTATGCAAATCTTTTAATTATTTAAAACCATAAAACTTTCTTTTTTCTCTAATATAACATGGTTTCATTGTTTCCTATTCATCCATATAGTTCTACCTTTTCTTTTTTTTTTTAATTTTATTTTTAAACTTTACATAATTGTATTAGTTTTGCCAAATATCAAAATGAATCCATCACAGTTATACATGTGCTCCCCATCCTAAACCCTCCTCCCTCCTCCCTCCCCATACCATCCCTCTGGGTTGTCCCAGTGCACTAGCCCCAAGCATCCAGTATCGTGCATTGAAACAAGCTCTTTTTAAAATATTTCATTTTATTTTTATCTTTTATTGAATTATCAGTTCAGTTGAGTTCAGTCATTCAGTCATGTCCAACTCTTTGTGACCCCATGAATTGCAGCACGCCAGGCCTCCCTGTCTGAGAAGGCACTGGCGACTCCCTCCAGTACTTTTGCCTGGAAACTCCCATGGACAGAGGAGCCTGGTAGGCTGCAGTCCATGGGGTCACTAAGAGTAGGACACGACTGACATGACTTAGCAGCAGCAGCAGGCCTCCCTGTCCATCACTATCTCCTGGAGTTCACTCAAACTCAGGTCCATCGAGTCAGTGATGACATCCAGCCATCTCATCCTCTGTCGTCCCCTTCTCCTCCTGCCCCCAATCCCTCCCAGCATCAGAGTCTTTCCAATGAGTCAACTCTTTGCATGAGGTGACCAAAGTACTGGAGTTTCAGTTTTAGCATCAGTCCTTCCAAAGAAATCCCAGGGCTGATCTCCTTCAGAATGGATTGATTGGATCTCCTTGCAGTCCAAGGGACTCTCAAGAGTCTTCTCCAACACCACAGTTCAAAAGCATCAATTCTTCGGCGCTCAGCCTTCTTCACAGTCCAACTCTCACATCCATACATGACCACAGGAAAAACCATAGCCTTGACTAGACGGACCTTTGTTGGCAAAGTAATGTCTCTGCTTTTGAATATGCTATCTAGGTTGGTCATAACTTTTCTTCCAAGGAGTAAGCGTCTTTTAATTTCATGGCTGCAGTCACCATCTGCAGTGATTTTGGAGCCCCCAAAAATAAAGTCTGACACTGCTTCCACTGTTTCCCCATCTATTTCCCATGAAGTGATGGGACTGGATGCCATGATCTTTGTTTTCTGAATGTTGAGCTTTAAGCCAGCTTTTTCACTCTCCACTTTCACTTTCATCAAGACGCTTTTTAGTTCCTCTTCATTTTCTGCCATAGGGTGTTGTCATCTGCATATCTGCGATTATTGATATTTCTCCTGGCATTCTTGATTCCAGCTTGTGCTTCTTCCAGTCCCGTGTTCTCATGATGTACTCTGCATATAAGTTAAATAAGCAGGGTGACAATATACAGCTTTGACGTACTCCTTTTCCTCTTTGGAACTAGTCTGTTCCATGTCCAGTTCTAACTGTTGCTTCCTGACCTGCATATAGGTTTCTTACAAGAGACAGATCAGGTGGTCTGGTATTCCCATCTCTTTCAGAATTTTCCACAGTTTATTGTGATCCACACAGTCAAAGGCTTTGGCATAGTCAATAAAGCAGAAAGATGTTTTTCTGGAACTCTCTTGCTTTTTCCATGATCCAGCGGATGTTGGCAATTTTATCTCTAGTTCCTCTGCCTTTTCTAAAACCAGCTTGAACATCTGAAAGTTCACAGTTCACCGATTGCTGAAACCTGGCTTGGAGAATTTTGAGCATTACTTTACTAGCGTGTGAGATGAGTGCAATTGTGTGGTAGTTTGAGCATTCTCTGGCATTGCCTTTCTTTGGGACTGAATGAAAACTGACTGATTTAAAATCTTGTGCTAGTTTCTGGCGTAGAGTAGCACCTTGTAGCCCAGTCCTCAGCCATACTCTCCCATAACACAGGCATTATATTTTTTTCTACTTTTAGTGTGATTTTTTGAAGTATAGTTGATTTACCATATTGCATCAATTTCTGCTGCACAGCAAAGTAGTTCAGTTTATATATGTGTATATATATATATATGAATGTATGCGTATATATTTACATTCTTTTAAATATTATTTTCCCTTACCATTTATTATAGGATATTGAATATAGTTTCCAGTGCTATACAGTAGGGCTTGGCTGTTTATGCATTTTTTATATAATAGTTTCGAAATCCCTTGCATTCCTATACACTAATAATGAGAAAACAGAAAGCGAAATTAAGGAAACAATTCCATTCACCATTGCAACGGAAAGAATAAAATACTTAGGAATATATCTACCTAAAGAAACTAAAGACCTATATATAGAAAACTATAAAACACTGGTGAAAGAAATCAAAGAGGACACTAATAGATGGAGAAATATACCATGCTCATGGATTGGAAGAATCAATATAGTGAAAATGAGTATACTACCCAAAGTAATTTATAGATTCAATGCAATCCCTATCAAGCTACCAACAGTATTCTTCACAGAGCTAGAACAAATGATTTCACAATTTGTATGGAAATACAAAAAACCTCGAATAGCCAAAGCTATCTTGAGAAAGAAGAATGGAACTGGAGGAATCAACCTACCTGACTTCAGGCTGTACTACAAAGCCACAGTTATCAAGACAGTATGGTACTGGCACAAAGACAGAAATATAGATCAATGGAACAAAATAGAAAGCCCAGAGATAAATCCACTCACATATGGACACCTTATCTTTGACAAAGGAGGCAAGAATATACAATGGATTAAAGACAATCTCTTTAACAAGTGGTGCTGGGAAATCTGGTCAACCACCTGTAAAAGAATGAAACTAGACCACTTTCTAACACCATACACAAAAATAAACTCAAAATGGATTAAAGATCTAAACGTAAGACTAGAAACTAAAACTCCTAGAGGAGAACATAGGCAAAACACTCTCTGACATACATCACAGCAGGATCCTCTATGACCCACCTCCCAGAATATTGGAAATAAAAGCAAAAATAAACAAATGGGACCTAATTAACCTTAAAACCTTCTGCACATCAAAGGAAACTATTAGCAAGGTGAAAAGGCAGCCTTCAGAATGGGAGAAAATAATAGCAAATGAAGCAACTGACAAACAACTAATCTCAAAAATATACAAGCAACTCCTACAGCTCAACTCCAGAAAAATAAACTACCCAATCAAAAAATGGGCCAAAGAACTAAATAGACATTTCTCCAAAGAAGACATACAGATGGCTAACAAACACATGAAAAGATGCTCAACACCACTCATTATCAGAGAAGTGCAAATCAAAACCACTATGAGGTACCATTTCACACCAGTCAGAATGGCTGTGATCCAAAAGTCTATAAGCAATAAATGCTGGAGAGGGTGTGGAGGAAAGGGAACCCTCTTACACTGTTGGTGGGAATGCAAACTAGTACAGCCACTATGGAGAACAGTGTGGAGATTCCTTAAAAAACTGGAAATAGAACTGCCTTATGATCCAGCCATCCCACTGCTGGGCATACACACTGAGGAAACCAGAAGGGAAAGAGACATGTGTACCCCAATGTTCATCACAGCACTGTTTATAATAGCCAGGACATGGAAGCAACCTAGATGTCCATCAGCAGAAGAATGGATAAGAAAGCTGGGGTACATATACACAATGGAGTATTACTCAGCCATTAAAAAGAATACATTTGAATCAGTTCTAATGAGGTGGATGAAACTGGAGCCTATTATACAGAGTGAAGTAAGCCAGAAGGAAAAACATAAATACAGTATACTAACGCATATATATGGAATTTAGAAAGATGGTAACAATAACCCGGTGTACGAGACAGCAAAAGAGACACTGATATATAGAACAGTCTTATGGACGCTGTGGGAGAGGGAGAGGGTGGGAAGATTTGGGAGAATGACATTGAAACATGTAAAATATCATGTAAGAAACAAGTTGCCAGTCCAGGTTTGATGCACGATACTGGATGCTTGGGCCTAGTGCACTGGGACGACCCAGAGGGATGGTATGGGGAGGGAGGAGGGAGGAGGGTTCAGGATGGGGAACACATGTATACCTGTGGCGGATTCATTTTGATATTTGGCAAAACTAATACAATTATGTAAAGTTTAAAAATAAAAAAAAATAGTTTCCATCTGCTCATTAAAAATTCCTACTCCATCCCTCCTTGACACCCCCTCCTCCTTGACAACCACAGGTCTGTTCTCTATGCCTGTGAGTCTTTTTCTGTTTTGTAAATAGGTTCACTTGTGTTATATTTTAGATTCCACATAAAAGTGATATCATATGGTATTTGTCTTTCTATTTCTGACTTCACTTGGTATGATAATCTCTAGGTCCCTCCCTGCTGCTGAAAATGGCATTATTTCATTCTTTTTTATACACTAGCATATCACATATGTACTTGATATGTGTCTCTGGCAAATGCTTGGAGTTATCTGTCATATCATGCATAAATGCGATGGGTGGTAACATGGTAGATTGCTATACATGTGTGCTCACTTTCATATAAATCACTTCTCTCACTTCCTTTACTTCCTTTTCCAAAATTTTCTTCTACACCTTCTCATTATTTATTTATTTGTGCTAAAAACAAGGCAAAAATAAAGATCAACTTTACAATAACATTTAGAAATGTTCAGAGAAACCCATGTGAATTGTCTCACAAGTAGGATGGAACTCCAAGGCCATCGTAGCCCCAAGAGTACCTAATGTATATCTTATTAGTTGAAAAATGAGAGACTTTTAAAAACATATAAATATCATTCTGTAGTGCTTACAGTTGTGTTTGAAATGTAACTCAAAGATATTAATACACATTTTTTAAAGATGTATTAAGTTTTGGGGGCTTTGTGCAGGTCAGCTTCTTTTTCATTGCAGTTCACTGTATTGTACTTTCCAGATGCTGCGTTTTCACAAATTGAAGTTTTGCGGCAACCCTACATAAGCAAGTCTATCAGCACTATTTTTTCCAACAGCATTTGCTCATTTAATGTTTCTGTGTTACATTTTGGTAATTCTTACAATATTTAAAACTTTTTTTTCTTATTCCAATGTTTGATATGATGATCTGTGATCAGTAACATTAGTACTGTGTTTGGGAGCAGTACAAACTCTGTCCCCAAGAGACAATGAACTTAATTGATAAGTACATGTGTGTTCTGACAGCACCACCAACTCATTCCAACATCTCTTCACACCTCCTTTGACTACTCTATCCCCTGAGATATATCAGTATTGAAATCAGGCCAATCAATAACCCTCCAATGGTCTCTAAGTGTTCAAGTGAAAGGAAGAGTCACACATCTCTGACTTTAAACCAAGTGCTAGAAATGATGAAGCTTAGAAATGAGGAAGGCATGTTGAAAGCTGAGATAGGCCTAAAGCTAGTTCTGTTGCACCAGTTAGCAAAATTGTGATGCACAAGGAAAGCTCTAGAAGGAAATCAAAAGTGGTACTTCAGTGAACACACAAATGATATAATTGCAAAACAGTCCTATTGTTGATATGGAGAAAGTTTCAGTGGTCTGGGTAAAAATTAAATCAGACACAACATTCTCCTCAAGCAAAAGCCTAATTCAGAGCAAGGCTCTGCCTCTTCAATTTTATGAAGGCTGAGAGAGGTGAAAAAGCTGAAGAAGAGAAGTCTGAATCTAGCAGAGATTTGTGGTTGAGGATTAAGGAAAGACACTGTCTCTATAACATCAAACTGCCAGGTGAAGCAGCAAGTGCTGATATAGAGGGTACAACAAATGATCCAGAATATCAAGCTCAAGTTGTTACAGTGGTTACACTAAACAACAGATCCTCAATGTAGAGGAAATAGCTTATATTGTAAGAAGATGTCATCTAGGACTTTCATGGCTACAACAGAAATGAGAAGTTATTCTCTGGCTTCAAAGCTTCAAAGAATACGCTGACTCTTATTGAGGGTTAATGCAACTGGTGATTTGAATTTAAAGCTAATGCTCAATATAGTGAAAATGAGTATACTACCCAAAGCAATTTATAGATTCAATGCAATCCCTATCAAGCTACCAACGATATTCTTCACAGAGCTAGAACAAATGATTTCACAATTTGTATGGAAATACAAAAAACCTCGAATAGCCAAAGCTATCTTGAGAAAGAAGAATGGAACTGGAGGAATCAACCTACCTGACTTCAGGCTGTACTACAAAGCCACAGTTATCAAGACAGTATGGTACTGGCACAAAGACAGAAATATAGATCAATGGAACAAAATAGAAAGCCCAGAGATAAATCCACTCACATATGGACACCTTATCTTTGAAAAAGGAGGCAAGAATATACAATGGATTAAAGACAATCTCTTTAACAAGTGGTGCTGGGAAATCTGGTCAACCACTTGTAAAAGAATGAAACTAGAACACTTTCTAACACCATACACAAAAATAAACTCAAAATGGATTAAAGATCTAAACGTAAGACCAGAAACTATAAAACTCCTAGAGGAGAACATAGGCAAAACACTCTCTGACATACATCACAGCAGGATCCTCTATGACCCACCTCCCAGAATATTGGAAATAAAAGCAAAAATAAACAAATGGGACCTAATTAACCTTAAAACCTTCTGCACATCAAAGGAAACTATTAGCAAGGTGACAAGGCAGCCTTCAGAATGGGAGAATATAATAGCAAATGAAGCAACTGACAAACAACTAATCTCAAAAATATACAAGCAACTCCTACAGCTCAACTCCAGAAAAATAAACGACCCAATCAAAAAATGGGCCAAAGAACTAAATAGACATTTCTCCAAAGAAGACATACAGATGGCTAACAAACACACGAAAAGATGCTCAACATCACTCATTATCAGAGAAATGCAAATCAAAACCATTATGAGGTACCATTTCACACCAGTCAGAATGGCTGCTATCCAAAAGTCTATAAGCAATAAATGCTGGAGAGGGTGTGGAGAAAAGGGAACCCTCTTACACTGTTGGTGGGAATGCAAACTAGTATAGACACTATGGAGAACAGTGTGGAGATTCCTTAAAAAACTGGAAATAGAACTGCCTTATGATCCAGCAATCCCACTGCTGGGCATACACACTGAGGAAACCAGAAGGGAAAGAGACAAGTGTACCCCAATGTTCATCGCAGCACTGTTTGTAATAGCCAGGACATGGAAGCAACCTAGATGTCCATCAGCAGAAGAATGGATAAGAAAGCTGGGGTACATATACACAATGGAGTATTACTCAGCCATTAAAAAGAATACATTTGAATCAGTTCTAATGAGGTGGATGAAACTGGAGCCTATTATACAGAGTGAAGTAAGCCAGAAAGAAAAACACCAATACAGTATACTAATGCATATATATGGAATTTAGAAAGATGGTAACAATAATCCTGTATACGAGACAGCAAAAGAGACACTGATGTATAAAACAGTCTTTTGGACTCTATGGGAGAGGGAGAGGGTGGGATGATTTGGGAGAATGGCATTGAAACGTGTATAATATCATATGTGAAATGAGTCGCCAGTCCAGGTTCGATGCATGATACTGGATGCTTGGGGCTGGTGCACTGGGACGACCCAGAGGGATGGTACAGGGAGGGAGGAGGGAGGAAAGTTCAGGATGGGGAACACGTGTATACCTGTGGTGGATTCATTTTGATATTTGGCCAAACTAACACAATTTGTATAGTTTAAAAAAAAAAAAAAGCTAATGCTCATTTACCATTCTTACAACCTTAGGGCCTTAAGAATTATACTAAGTCTACTCTGCTTGTGTTCTAAAAATGGAACAACAAAGCCTGGATGGTGGCACATTTGTTTACAACATGGTGTACTGAAGAGTTTAAGCCCACTGTTGAGACCTGTTGCTCAGTCACTCAGTCATGCCTGACTCTTTGTGAACCCATGGACTACAGCATGCCAGGCTTCCCCATCCTTCACTGTCTCCCAGAGAGAGGCCTACTGTTGAGACTTACCACTCAGAAAAATAGATTAATAGGCTTCCCTGGTGGCTTAAATGATAAAGAATCTGCCTGCAACTCAGGAGACTCAGGTTCGATCTCTGGATCGGGAAGATCCACTGGAGAAAGCAATGGCAACCCACTCCAGCATTCTTGCTGGAAAATTCCATGGACAGGAGGAGCTTGGTGGGCTATACTCCATGGGGTCACAAAGAGTCAGACAAGACTGAGTGACTAACACTTTCACTTCAAAATATTAACGCTTATTGTCAATGTTCCTGGTCATCCAAGAGCTTTGATGAATATGTGTAAGATTAATGTTGATTTCATGTCTGCTAACACAACTTCCATTCTTGAAGTCTATGGATCAGGGAGGCATTTTAACCTTTAAGTCTTATTATTTAAGGAATTTATTTCATTAATCTATTGTGTCATATATTCCTCTGATGAATCTGGGCAAAGTCAATTGGAAAACTTCATCATTTTAGATACCAAGAAGAGCATTTGTAATTCATGGGAAGAGGCCAAAAATATCAACATAACAGGAGTTTGTAAGAATTTGATTCCAGCCCTCATGGATGACTTGAAGGATTCAAGATTTCAGGAGGAAACAACTGGAGGAAATGACAAGGCTACAGTCCATAGGGTCGCAGGAAGTCAGACACAACTGAGTGATTGAGCATGGAAACATACGTCATGATGCATTCTGCTGAAAAATGGGACTTCTGTGAGATTTGGGGTTGAAAAGCCATTGGCATTCTATTGAGAAAAGGTTATATGGGAATGCATATAATAGGTTATTCCTCTGTTATATTTACTTACTTCCAAGTTTATAAGAAAGCATGGTGTCTGTTTCCTTTTTAATAATGGCCCATGTCTAGTTTTCTTATTAAAATTCTTACAAATTGTCACAAAATTATTTGTGGACTTGTTTATATGCTTTACTTTTTTCACTTTACTCACTTTTTAAAAAAGATTTTTTTATTTAAGAATGGGATTAATTTACTCACAATATTTAGAGGAGCTAACTTGTGGAAACATCTGAAATTTGTCTATTCTTTGTGGTAGGTAACTATTAACATAATAATTTTATTCAAAAATTGTAGGAATATTCAAGATTTTTTCATCTGTTCCCAAAGGTCAGTTTTCATCTATCACTTTTTTTTTAAATTTTACTTTATTTAACTTTACAATAATGTATTGGTTTTGCCATATATCAAAATGAATCTGCACAGGTATACATGTGTTCCCCATCCTGAACCCTCCTCCCTCCTCCCTCCGCATACCATCTATCACTTTTTTTACATTTTTCCTCTTCTAATACATGCCAACAATAAGTTGTTTATCATATTCTCTAATCCTTTTAAACTCTGAAGCAATTATATTTATAGTCCTTTAATTCCTGATATTGTTTATTCATGACTTTCCTTTTTTAAATTCTTAATCAATTTTATTAGCTTTATAAAGTTTTCAGGTCATTCAAGGAAACATTTGGCTTTATTTATTATCTTTATTGTTTTCTACTTTAATGGTTTGCCATTAAACTGTTTATATCTTTCTTCAATCATTTTATATTTAATGGATTTGTAAAATTTCTAACTTCTTAAAGTAGATGCTTAATCAATTATTTTTTAGCCTTTCTTATTGTCAGTTGTAAATATTTAAGGATGCTAATTTACCAAGAACTAGTTTAGTTCCATTCAGTAAATTTTGAATGGGTTCAGTTAAATATTTTTTAATTTCATGAATCATTTCTCCTGAATTATTTAGAATTTGCTCTAAATTTCCAAATATATTCATATTTTTAGCTACTCTTTAATTATGTATCATAGCTTAATTGCATTTTATTAGAACATATTTTCTATGATCCTGTCTTTGGAAAATGAGTGGGTGTACTTCCAAACAGCCATGTCCTAGGAAGTTATTCTAGAATGTATTTCCTTTGTTGTAGTGTGATTTTGAGTCCTCGTATTTTCAGAGTTGGCCTGTCCTTGGTATTTCTTATTTTTTACATATTTTTCTGCATATCTGTAGTGGGATTTTGAGTCAGACAGATGTGGGTTCAAATTTCAGCCTAATCAACTATTGTTTTTAAGCAAGCAATGTTACATCCCTGAGGCTTCCCAGAGGGCCCGGCCATAAAGAATCCACCTGCAGTGCAGTGCAGCAGACACAGGAGATGAGAGTTTGATCTCTGGGATGAGAAGATTCCCTTGCAGGAGGAAATGGCAACACATCCCAGTATTCTTGCCTGGAGAATTCCATGGACAGAGGAGCTTGACAGGCTATAGTCCATGGGGTCGCAGAGTTGGACTTGACTGAGCTACTGAACACACACACGTTACCTCTTTGAGTTTGTATTAATTATCTGTTTCCTCAATAGTGCTGAATAAATGACATTTATCTAGCTCATGAGTTTGTGGGATTTAGAGCAACTGTTCTAAACTTGGCTATTACAGTTAGTGCTTGCTCCTAAGCATGTAGTCATCTATGGGTTGTCTCTCCAGCTCTAATGATCTTGTCTGAGTTTGTTCACAGTCTGAGAAAGTAACTTTTTACTACAAATGTAGCTTTCGTTAGGTACATATTCTATAGGATTTTCATTAATACTTTATTTTGGTGATACATATTTTTCTAAAATTGTATTTTTAATCTAAATTTCCACTAATATTTTACTAGTATTTTCAGACTTGACCTGTCCTTAGTATTTCTTAGTTTTTACATGTTTTCTATATATCTGTAGCTGTATCCTTTCTCTTATTTTCAACATAATTTGGCTTTGCCTTCTCTATGGTGCATTCTTGATTATGCTTACTAGATTCATGTCTATTTCATTAGGCTTTTTCAAGGAGAAGTTTTGACTTTGTTGATAATTTTTATTTTCATGTAGTTAATTCTTTATTATGTCTTTGGTACAGTGGCTTAGTTGGTTAAATTGCTTGTCTAATAAACAATTCAGATTTACTCTAATGATTTTTGTTTAAAATTTTTTTTTATTTTCTTTTAATTTTATCTTATTTTTAAACTTTACAATATTGTATTGGTTTTGCCATATATCGAAATGAATCCACCACAGGTATACATGTGTTCCCCATCCTGAACCCTCCTCCCTCCTCCCTCCCCATACCATTCCTCTGGGTCATCCCAGTGCACCAGCCCCAAGCATCCAAAATTTTATGCGAAACCATGAAAATAATTTACCATCTTTAAAATATATTTTCTTAAGACTGTCTATTGTGATGGATAGATCAATAGATAAATGATAGAGCTATTTTAAATACATATATGTATGTGTATATAATTTTATGTATTATGTTTGGGGAACATAATCTGTATCATATTGACTCTGCTTTCAGTTCATATGCTCAGTCGTGTCCAACTGTCTGCGACCCCCTGGACTGCAGCATTCCAGGCTTCCGTGTCCATCACCAACTCCTGGAACTTGCTCAAACTCATGTCCATTGAGTTGGTGATGCCATCCAACCATCTCATCCTCTGTCGTCCCCTTCTCCTCCTGCCTTCAATCTTTGCCAGCATCAGGATCTTTTCCAATGAGTCAGTTCTTCACATCAGGTGGCTAAAGGATTGGAGTTTTAACTTAGCATCAGTCCTTCCAGTGAATATTCAGGACTGATTTCCTTTAGGATGGACTGGTTGGATCTCCTTGCAGTCCAAGAGACTCTCAAGAGTCTTCTCCAACACCACAGATCAAAAGCATCAACTCTTTGGTGCTCAGCTTTCTTCACAGTCTAACTATCACATCCATACATGACTACTGGAAAAACCATAACTTTGACTAGCTGGACCTTTGTTGACAAAGAAATGTCTCTGCTTTTTAATAAGCTGTCTAGTTTTGTCATAACTTTTCTTCCAAGGAACAAGCATCTTTTAATTTCATGGCTGCAGTCACCATCTGCAGTGATTTTGGAGCCCCCAAAAATAAAGTCAGCCACTGTTTCCACTGTTTCCCCATATATTTGCCATGAAGTGATGGGAACAGATGCTATGATCTTAATTTTTGGATGTTGAGTTTTAAGCCAACTTTTCACTCTCCTCTTTCACTTTCATCAAGAGGCTCTTTAGTTCTTCTTCGCTTTCTGCCATAAGGGTGGTGTCATCTGCATATCTGAGGTTATTTATATTTCTCCTGGCAATCTTGATTCCGGCTTGTGCTTCATCCAGCTCAGTGTTTCTCATGATGTACTCTGCATATAAGTTAAATAAGCAGGGTGACAGCCTTGATGAACTCCTTTCCCCATTTGGAACCAGTCTGTTGTTCTATGTCCATTTCTAACTATTGCTCCTTGACCTGCATACAGATTTTCCAAGAGGCAGGTAAGGTAGTCTGGTATTCTCACTTCTTGAAAAATTTTCCAAAGTTTGTTGTGATCCACACAGTCAAAGATTTTTGCATAGTCAATGAAGCAGAGTAGATGTTTTTCTGGAACTCTCTTGCTTTTCAGTGATCCAATGGACATTGACCATTTGATCTCTGGTTCCTCTGCATTTTGTAAATCCAGCTTGAATATCTGGAAGTTCATGGTTCACATACTGTTGAAACCTGGCTTGGAGACTCTTTTTTGTATATTGACAAATATTTTACTCCATATACAGTCACTTAAAATGCCTCTAAACCAGAATTGAAAGAGACACGTGTACCCCAATGTTCATCACAGCACTGTTTACAATAGCCAGCATGTGGAAGCAACCTAGATTTCCATCAGCAGATGAATGGATAAGAAAGCTGAGCCATGGTACATATACAGAATGGAATATTACTCAGCTGTTAAAAAGAATGCATTTGAATCAGTTCTAATGAGGTGGATGAAACTGGAGCCTATTATACTAAGAGTGAAGTAAGTCAGAAAGAAAAACACCAATACAGTATATATATATGGAATTTAGAAAGATGGTAACAATGACCCTATATGCAAGACAGCAAAAGAAACACAGAAATAAACAGACTTTTGAACTCTGTGGGAGAAGGTGAGGGTGGGACGACTTGAGAGAATAGCACTGAAACATGTATATTATCATATGTGAAATAGATCTCCAGTCCAGGTTCAATGCACAAGACAGGATGCTCAGGGTGGGTGCACTGGGATGACCGTGAGGGATGGGATGGGGAAGGAGGTGGGAGGGAGGTTCAAGATGGGGAACACATGTGCACCCATGGCTGATTCATGTCAGTGTATGGCATAAACCACTACAATATTGTAAAGTAGCCTCCAATTAAAATAAATTAATTTAATAAAAAAATAACAAACAACCTAAAAAAATGCATCTCCTCTGCTTAAAAATTATTTGCATATGAGTGTGAGGACAAGCCATAATATTTGCAAACTGATATACATCTTTCTGGATATTCACAATTAATTTGTCTTTTTGATAAGCATTATTACTTTAGGTATTTTCCCTACAACATCTTACTTACAATGAAAAAAATTCTTTTGATTTCTATCACCTAGTTACATGTTGCTACTCATAAAATTTATTTTCTTGCTACTTGTTCTGTAATCTCCACGATGGTTTCTGGTTCTGTTAACGTTTAAAATGCACTTAGAGCTCCTTGCATGAAAGGTTCTCCCAAAACAAATATGGTAGTATTTTAGTACCACGATTTACTTACCCTTAGTTGGATTCAGGCAACAAAAATTCTGAGTCAGTGTCTAGAAGCGCAGTCGTTTGAATCAAGCCTGAGGTGTTGCTCTCAAGTGTATAGCCCAGTGCATACACTCTATTCTCGTACTCTATTCACGCAAGGTTGAGAACTCCATTATTATTATTATTTCCAATCTCAAAGTCCTTAAACCATCCATTTTACCAATAAAAAGACATTTTTATTATACCTTCTGTATTGTCAGAGCTAAATTTGACTGAAGCTCTTGTAGCAGCTGCCTCAAGATTACTGGCTTCTACGTGGAAATTTCCAGATACTAACATTATCTGGAGGGTATGCAGTGTTTCAGAGAATTAAATCTAAAATTCAAATGAACAAACAAAAGCATACACTCCCCATTATCAATGCTGAATAGTAAAGATTAAATTACAAGTGAGCAAGAACGCTATAATAGAAAAAGGCACAACAAAAAATCATTCCTAAAACATCACTCAAAAATAATGGCTAACATTTTAATTTATGACATTAGGCTGTAACTTTGCTTTGTGCATCCATGTCCATACACAGTGACACACGAGTATATATATATGTGTACATATATATATATATACTTGCACACGTTTATTTTTCACTATCAATCTATATATTTCCAGTTATTTTTTCTATCTACACGAACTTGTACACACATCTATAATCGTATAGAATATATTTTGAAATTTGCTTTTTGATATTAATTATATGAGGATTTTATGTATGTCAATAGATACCTACACTGAAGCATCCTAAGCTGCTTCAGTCCTGTCTGATTCTTTGCAACCCTATGGACTATAGCCCATTGGCTCCTCTGTCCATGGGATTCTCCAGGCAAGAATCTTGGAGTGGATTGCCATACCCTCAGGGGATCTTCCCATCTAGGGATTGAACCCATGTCTCTTGTATCTCCTGCACTGGCAGGCAGGTTCTTTACCACTAGCACCACTTGGGAAGCCCAGATATCTACACTATTATTTCATATTTCTTTATCATTTCATTTTATGTTTACACAATAATTCAACTCATGTAATCTGAAATCTATTACTGGACATTTATGCTTGTTCCAGTTTTATTTTGCTACTTTTAACAACACTGTGATGAAAATATGTGTATCACATCAACTTTCCCTTATCTGACAATTTCTTTAGGAAAAATATTTGTAAGTTAAATTATTAGTTTAGTGATATTTCTGTGATGCAGATTCAAGTTATCCTCCAGAATATTTCTATTACTGATATATGATAACTTTAAATGTAATAAATAACAAATCTTATTTTATATATGCTGAAATAATTTTCTTAAATTTATCACTTTTATTCTGGTTGACAGCTTTGTATATTTATTTTAAAAAATTACCTATAAAATCTAATCAGTCATTTTCTCCATGGTTTCTGCTTTTACTGATATGTTTTAAAAACTTTTTTATATGCCAAGTCTATAATGGAATTATTCATTATACTTTCTTTTGCTTCTTTGATGCTTTTTGAAATATAAACTATATTTAGTTTATTTTAGTATAAATGTGAAATGCATTTTCTGACATGCTCAATGCTCTTTTTAAACAAAGGAATGGGTTTCCTAGCATCATTTTTGAGTAATTCATTACCTGACTAATAAAACTAAATTTTAAATATTTTAAAATATATTAAATTTATGTTTAATGTCTTTCTAAATATTTTCTATGCTATTTCATTAATGTGTCTGCCTATTCTCATGACCATGGGACATGTAAATTATTTTGTCTGTTTAACATAATTCATTTTAGGAATATCTTGCTATCCTACTTATTACACTGCATGTATTCTTACAGACATATTTAAGATCATTTTGCCTATTTTTAAAAATATATTTTGAGATTTGATTAAGATTACATTTGCAGACTAATTTCAAGAGAGTTGAAATATTTACAATATTAAAGCTTTCCATTTCTAACAAGCCATTTATCCTCTGGCAAATGAGTAATCAGGCTGTTTTAGAGAAATCCAAAAATTGAAATTTGGTGTAAATATATTTCATACATTAATTCATCATGTTAAAGAGATTTTCTAATGCATTTACTCATTTAGTTAACTCAGGCATATCTATGGATACAATGTTAGTAGTAAGAATATTACAGTGACAACACCAATTATAACTGTAATATTTTATATTTTAATTTGGAGACATTTGATATTTTCAATATTCATAAACAAAATGTTGGCTAAGAAATGTGTAAGCTTTCACAGGCATTTGCATTACTAACACAACTGTTTATATGTAATCATCCTTGCTCATCCAAAGTCATAGAGCACCTGGTGTGTAACAAACACTCAGACAAACAATGGGGATACAAAATTAATAGATCAATATATGCTTTGGAATCTTAGAGTGAATCAAAGTAAACAAATCTGCAGTCTATTATAATTTCCTGTGATGTGTGTTTTTTTGAAATCATAAAAATAAAAATAATAGAAAAATCACAAAGTGATAGATTATCCAGAAGGGAGTAACTAGTATGAGAATCAAGGAAATATTTATATTGTAAATAACTTATATCTTCCTGTGCTCCCATGCATAAGCCATCACCAATCTTATCAATTTTCATTTCTAACCAAATCCTCATCTTTTCAAATTTCTCCATCTTCTCTGCTTCCAGGATAGTGTAACCTAGTATCACCTTTCATATTGACTATTATGAGTCTGTTTTTAACAGTTTTGTTCCCATCAATTTTTTAAATTGAGGTAAAAATTGGATAAAGTTAACCATTTTAAAGTGTGCAGGTCAGAGGCTTTTAGCGCATTCACAGTGTTGTGTGATTCATTATAAGTGCATTTACAACCTCTGTGGCAACCACTAAAAAATGAGGAAAAAAAAGATATATAACTAACATGCTAAGAAGAAAGAGAAAATTGAATTTAATAAAATAATTGAAGCCACAAAAGGTTAAAAAAAAGAATGGGAGGAAAAATAGGAACAAATAAATGGGACAACAAATAGAAAAAAGAGTAACAGATATGGCTTTCTGATCTGTGTTTAAAGAATCTGCCTGCAATTCAGGAGATATAGGAGATGTGGGCTCAATCCCTGAGTCAGAAAGATCGTCTAGATGGGGAAATGGCAACTGCTCCAGTATTTTTACTTGAAAAATCTCATGGACAGAGGATCCTGGGGGGCTATGGTCCAAAGGGTCACAAAGAGTCAGACACGACTGAATGGCCAAACACATGACACAACCAATGTGGTAGAAAGTGAAGTGAAAGTAAAGTCGCTCAGTCGTGTCCGACTCTTTGCCACCCCATGAATCTCAGCACGCCAGGCCTCCCTGTCCATCACCAACTCCCGGAGTTCACTCAGACTCACGTCCATCGAGTCGGTGATGCCATCCAGCCATCTCATCCTCTGTCGTCCCCTTCTCCTCAGAGTCTTTTCCAATGAGTCAACTCTTCGCATGAGGTAGCCAAAGTACTGGAGTTTCAGCTTCAGCATCACTCCTTCCAAAGAAATCCCAGGGCTGATCTCCTTCAGAATGGACTGGTTGGATCTCCTTATAGTCCAAGGGACTCCCAAGAGTCTTCTCCAACACCACAGTTCAAAAGCATCAATTCTTTGGCCCTCAGCTTTCTTCACAGTCCAACTCTCACATCCATACATGACCACTGGAAAAACCGTAACCTTGATTAGATGGGCCTTTGTTGGCAAAGTAATGTCTCTGCTTTTGAATATGCTATCTAGGTTGGTCATAACTTTTCTTCTAAGGAGTAAGCGTCTTTTAATTTCATGCCTGCAGTCACAATCTGCAGTGAATTTGGAGCCCCCCAAAAATAGTCTAACACTGTTTCCTCATCTATTTCCCATGAAGTGATTGGACCAGATGCCACGATCTTCGTTTTCTGAATGTTGAGTTTTAAGCCAACTTTTTCACTCTCCTCTTTCACCTTCCTCAAGAGGCATTTTAGTTCCTCTTCACTTTCTGCCATAAGGCTGGTGTCATCTGCATATCTGAGGTTATTGATATTTCTCCCAGAAATCTTGATTCCAGCTTGTTTCTTCCAGTCCAGCGTTTCTCATGATGTACTCTGCATAGAAGTTAAATAAGCAGGGTGACAATATACAGCCTTGACATACTCCTTTTCCTATTTGGAACCAGTCTGTTGTTCCATGTCCAGTTCTAACTGTTGCTTCCTGACCTGCATACAAATTTCTCAAGAGGCAGGTCAGGTGGTCTGGTATTCCCATCTTTTTCAGAATTTTCCACAGTTTACTGTGATCCACACAGTCAAAGGCTTTGGCATAGTCAATAAAGCAGAAATAGATGTTTTTCTGGAACTCTCTTGCTTTTTCCATGATCCAGCGGATGTTGGCAATTTGGTCTCTGGTTCCTCTGCCTTTTCTAAAACCAGCTTGAACATCAGGAAGTTCACAGTTCACCTATTGCTGAAGCCTGGCTTGGAGAATTTTGAGCATTACTTTACTAGCGTGTGAGATGAGTGCAATTGTGTGGTAGTTTGAGCATTCTTTGGCATTGCCTTTCTTTAGGATTGGAATGAAACTGACCTTTTCTAGTCCTGTGGCCACTGCTGAGTTTTCCAAATTTGCTGGCATATTGAGTGCAACACTTGCACAGCATCATCTTTCAGCATTTGAAATATCTCAACTAGAATTCCATCACCTCCACTAGCTTTGTTCGTAGTGATGCTTTTTAAGGCCCACTTGACTTCACATTCTAGGATATCTGCCTCTAGGTGAGTGATCACACCATCGTGATTATCTGGGTCATGAAGATCTTTTTTGTACAGTTCTTCTGTGTATTCTTGCCACCTCTTCTTAATATCTTCTGCTTCTATTAGGTCCATACCATTTCTGTCCTTTATTGAGCCCATCTTTGCATGAAATGTTCCCTTGGTATCTCTCATTTTCTTGAAGAGATCTCTAGTCCTTCCCATTCTGTTGTTTTCCTCTATTTCTTTGCATTGATCGCTGAGGAAGGCTTTCTTATCTCTTCTTGCTAGTCTTTGGAACTCTGCATTCAAATGGGTATATCTTTCCTTTTCTCCTTTGCTTTTCACTTCTCTTCTTTTCACAGCTATTTGTAAGGCCTCCCCAGACAGCCATTTTGCTTTTTTGCATTTCTTTTCCATGGGGATGGTCTTGATCCCTGTCTCCTGTACAATGTCATGAACCTCCATCCATAGTTCATCAGGCAGTCTATCTATCAGATCTAGTCCCTTAAATCTATTTCTCACTTCCACTGTATAATCATAAGGGATTTGATTTAGGTCATACCTGAACGATCTAGTGGTTTTCTTCACTTTCTTCAATTTCAGTCTGAATTTGGCAATAAGGAGTTCATGGTCTGAGCCACAGTCAGCTCCTGGTCTTGTTTTTGTTGACTGTATAGAGCTTCTCCATCTTTGGCTGCAAAGAATATAATCAATCTGATTTAGGTGTTGACCATCTGGTGATGTCCAACTGGTGATATATTTAGATGTTAATAGTCATTATGAAGATAAATGGTCTTAATGTATCAGTGCAAAGACAGAGATTGTCAGAGCAAATAAAAAATAGGACCCAAGTCTATATTGTCTATAGGAAACCCACTTTGATTATAAAGATACATACAAATTTTAGCAAAATGGATAGAGAAAAATGTATCATGCTACCATTAATCTAAAGAAAAAGGAGTAGTTATAAATTTCAAATAGAGTAGATTTCAAAGCCATCATATTTGCTAGAGACAAAGAAGAACACTATATAGTGATCAAAATGCATTTCAGGGAATATGTGACTTACTAAGTTTTTGCAGTTAGTAACTGCCAGAGTCAAGAAAGAAAATTCCTAATTTTTGACTTTATTATTTCCATCCCATTTAGGATAACCTCCAATATTGTTTTATGTATATTTTTAATCTATTTAGATTCTGTTCAGGAGTCTACTTCTAAGAGTAAGAACAGAACACCCAAAGATAGTTCTTAGATTCCCCAGGAGACTGAGACTCAAAAAACACCACTAAGTTCTTCTTGCAAGTTCCAGTTAAAGCTTAAACACACAGAGAAAGTGCTACTTGGCAAAGCACGAATTCTTGCCCTTTGTACTGCCCATGGACTTCCCTAGTGGCTCAGTTGTTAAAGAACCTGCCCATAGGAAAAAAAAAATTTAAATTTTAACTTACAATCCAGCTCCCCCTGAATGAAAATGTTAGGGCCAGCATATTCAGTGTGATACAGCTTGTTGAGGAATCTGCATTCCCTAAGAAAAATCTTCCCATAGTCACCTTCATTTCACAAGGGACTGCTTCCAATCAAGACAACTATTTTAGTTCAGAAGAAAAATCCAGAAAAGGAAATTATAGCTATTATAATCCCATAATAAACTGTAAGGAAAAGACTACAGAGAAACTGCTTCCTCTAGAGGATCCACAGGGCAGCATTGAAGGAGCCAGAATTAGCATACAGTTATTAGATATTCACTTCCAACTGCTGATCACACCACTACTCTCAGTTAGTGGTTCGATGGAATGGTCTCTAAAGAACTTTAATATACTCTCTGTCTCTTAAAAATGCTCTTTTAGTGTGCAGTTTCTTCATTATATTGATAGACTTTTGTTTAGTATAAAAATGATACATTATCAAAAAATCCAAACTTACTGCAGAATCATGTAGAGACAAAGCCTGTCTTTGCCCCTAAACCAATCTATTTATATTTATAAATATTATTTTTGATTAGTGGGTTTATACCAGGCATAGTGTTCTGCAACCTAATGTAATACTATGAGGTAGTTATTTTTCCATATTACTACTAGATGTAAACTATTCTTTTTAAGGCTCATAGAACCCTGTGATAGACATAGAGCACAGTTTATTTACCCTCACTTACAGATAGACATGGAGTTGGTTTTTAATGATTAAGTATTAAAATGTTAACCAATATGCATATTCATATATACTCTCATCAATATATATTTACAAATGAATGCACATGCTCCTTTATTTATATACATATGTAGTATGTATTAACTTAAAATCCTTGTAAAATAATTGTATATATGTGTATTGCATATTTATGTATGAATATGTGTATTTTATGTATGATTTTTTCCCCTTAGTTCAGATACCAAGAGTGGAATGAATGGGTCAAAGATTAGACAGAACTTAAATTTTGATCAATATAGCTACACAATTTGAAAAATAGCATAGAACAACACTGTCAACAATATATTAGAATGCCGATGTGTCCACTCACTTGCTAACACTGATAATTAATTAAATTCAGTAGTTTGAATATAGTGGACAAAATGCATTATCTCAGTTGTCCCTTTGTATAAAGAAATGTTTTTTCAAGTATGGCAATAGAGAATGTGAAATTGGTTCTTCAGTGTTTGAACTGAGCACCTTATAATATATTTAATACTCTGCATTCTTGTTGAGAAGAATAATGATGACAATAAGAAAAAGTTACGGCCTGTTTATATTAATCTTACAATCTGCAAGCTTGTGAAGTCACTATCTCCCTTGCATCTTCACTGAGTCTGTGTCTGGTTATCAGCACACTGACGATTATCACAGTCCTGCAGAAACTGAAAAGAAACTGAAACTCCGAAAAATGAGATGACCAAGGTCACACAAGACCATCTAAGATAATGTGTGAAAATGACTTTAAAAGTGTAAAGATCCTTGTACAGCTTAAGAAGTGAAAATCTGAAGATAAGAAACCATTTGCCTTATTGAATAGAAGAAAAACTCATGCTTCTCAGCTGGAAAGCTGGTATCTACCAAAAAATTAAAATGGAAATGTTTAGGAAAGCTTTTCCCCTATATTCAGAGACTACTCTGAGACAGGTGCATATCAGGACATAGCTGCCACCTCCTGCCTAGCAAAATCTTTGCTAGAATTCAGTCTTTGCAAGAGCTGGGTATGAATTTTTCATAGGCTGCTGGAAGGGACCTGAAGCAAGAATTCTTCAAACAGTCCTGGCAGCGTCAGGTTATATAAAACACTAGAAAATAAGGGATGCAAACGTGAGTGAGCAAAAGGAGAACAGAGTTTATATCCAGCAGAGGCAATTTTCCATTTTGAATTTTTTTTTCCTCTGAGGTTGACAGTTAATTTTCACTCTATGAGCTAGGTGGTACACCAGAATCTTAATGTTTAAAGCCACACGAAAGTCCATACATATGACAAACATGTAGGTTTCATGCACACAGTCACAAGGAGGAGCACATACATGTAAATGCTCATGCACACACCAGTGCATTCTCCAAGAATGAAAACATGAACACAGGAAAGTGTGTGTGCATATTCGTGTCGACCAGTAAATGTTATAGTAACTTCTACCATCCCTTTGCTAAAGCATTCACACGTTGCATGGAATCATACCCAGTGTTTATGTTCATACACATAAAACAAGATAAACGTGGACTTCTTTGAGTGCATGCACGAATACCTGTGTTTGTGAACATATTCATGCACAGAAAGAAATAAAAGTACATGCATATTCAGAGATCTCCAAGGATTTCAGGTCAGTGTAACCCTGATGCCATATCTCAGCAAAAATGGTAAAAATAAAACAATAACAAAAGTATACATTAATACTTCTTAAGAGCATCCTTAGGGCTGCCAAAATTTTTATTCTAGCAAATCAAATCAGCAATAAAGCATAAAGATAATAAATCATGAAAAAGTTGCTTTTATACCAAAGATTTACAAATATAGAAAAATTCATAAATTTGTGGGGCTTGATTTCTGACAAAATTCATTATTTCTAAAGAACCATTTTATCATTTTTGTAATAAGCATAAACCAAGCCCTAATATGGGACAGACACTATGCTAAATTCTGTGAATACAAAGATAAATAGAGTATAATACTTGTCTTTGAGGAGCTCATGGGCTATCAATGAAACATGCAGTCAAAATCAATATGACAAGTCCCTGATGCCACTGTTTATAGACAACGTGACTGTTTTGCAAAAGAGCTCTTCAATTCACCAGTGAGGAAGATGAGTTAAGGAAAGAAGACTCAAGAGACAGTGCCTAAATTGCCAATCAAAACTTTCCATGTCTTTTTCTTTTTTTTGTAACCTTTAGCTACATTAAGTTCTTAGCCGTAAAGTGACTCAATCAGAATCTCATTTTCACATTGCTGTCCACTTCTTGGGATGAAATTAAATTCAGCTGTGAAAGTTTAAGACAAAACGCTTTAAAAGATTATTTAAGTTGTCAATTCCTGGAATGATGAAGACATGTCTTAGATCAGTAATGATGGAAAGAAAAGGATGGATCTGATTTTAAAAATATTGTCAATATTGTAAAGTATAAAACAAATATAATTATAAAAATTAAAAAAAATCGGTGGATCTGATTTTCAGAAGTTGGCATAAATTAACGATTGAATCAGAATATGAGAGAATAGTGTCTAGCCTTACTCTGCAGTTTTTAACATGGACAAATGAATCAAGATCCTGCCAGATGAAAACATATTATGTGAACATATGGGAGGGGAAAGTATAAAGCAATCATAACAATATAAAATATAAAGCAGGACATAAAAATATAAAGCAGTATATTGAGATGTCTCTTGTATACCTAGACATACGTGTTTTAAAGTCAGAAGAGAGATATTGGATGAAAATATGCAACAATGCATCAACAGTTTATATCAAGGATGCATATAATTTTATATGAGTAATCAGAAGAGTATAGAACTGCAAGGATTAGCATCATTTAACAGACAGACAAAGGAAAAGGAAACTTCCAAAATGGAGATAAAATTATAGTCTGAGACAGATAGGAAGAATCAAGACTGTGTATAAGGATGTAATCTAAGTGTTAAAAATTTAGGTATGAAAAAACTAATCCATATTATCAAAAGCTATAGAGATCTATAAAAGGTAGTTTAAATAGAGTATTGTGCAGAAACCAGACTGAAGAACATTTTATCAGAATGTGAGTCAAGAAAAATATAACTTTCATGGAGAACACAGAAGAGAGGATTATGTGGGAGTTAATGCTTGCATTTTTTAAAGAAATTGGTATCTTTATATTTTTATTTATTTATTATTTGGCCACACCATGTGGCATGCAGGATCTTAGTTCCCTGACCAGAGATTGAACCCAGAAACCCTGCATTGAGAGCACAGAGTCTTAATCACTGGACTGCCAGGAGTGTCCTTAAAACTTACTTTTTGAATTAATGTTGTTGGTAAATTTTAGAGTATCAAAAATTTGAAGGGTGACAGACAGGATAAAATAAAATATATTTATTGAGTTTTATTATGTAACAGGTAATTTTCTTAAGCATTTTTCATGGATTAGCTTTGTTATCTCTATTTTATAAACAAATAATTTGAGACATGAACTGTAAATAACTTACCCCAGTTAGTTATCTGCTAAGTGTGGAATCAGAGTTTGAATATAGGCAGTTGGGCCACATAATCAATACTTTAAGCTATCAAATGACATCAGTCATTGAAGTTGTAGCATTGAAAATACAGGGGGAAAAATAAAAGATGGACTGAGTCATGTGCCTTGGTAACCAAAGAGCTGGAAAAGGATGAGTGAGAAGGATGCAGGGTGAGGATGTGAAGATGTAGCCAAGGAAAAGAACTTCATCAACTGAGCCTCAAAGGAAAATAAAAGTAGGTGAGGCTCAAGATACACTTCTGCTAGCAACTAAAAGTTTAGAGATAACACGATGAAAAGCCTTATACTTTTGAAGAAGGAAGACATTGTCATACTGTACCTTTTGTTGTCTAGTCACTCAGTCATATCCGACTCTTTTGCAACCCCATGGGCCTTTAGGCTCCTCTGTCCATGGGATTTCCCAGGCAAGAATACTGGAGTGCGTTGCTATTTCCTTCTCCAGGGGATCTTCCCCAAACAGGAATTATTGAGCCCACCTTTCCTGCATTAGCAGGCGAGTTCTTTACCCCTGAGCCACCAGGGAAGCCCCACCGCAATTTTATCTACTTGTAAAAAGAGAAAGAAAGAAATTCTCCCTTCAGCCTTTAGCCCAACTTTTTACCTGTTCTTTACATTCAATCCCCTTGCATTCCTCCAAGGACTGGAGCCCTTATTCCTCTTTCTTCCAGTTCTTTTTCAAGATTGGCATCCCCCTCTACATATTGCTTCAGCTACCTTCCTTTCTCATTCATCTCTTTCTCCATCTTTAAAGTTACTTTGTATATCACTTATACATGGAATCTGAAATTCAGCACAAATGAACTTATCTACTAAACATATACAGACACAGACATAGAGAACAGACTTGTGATTGCTGAGGAGAATGAGGATGGGGAATCGAGATGGATTGGGAGGTTGGGATTAGCAGATGCAAGCTACTGTATATAGAATAGATAAACAACAAAGTCATATTGTATAGCGCTATTCACCATCTGGTAATAAACCACAATGGAAAAGAAAATAATAAAATTATTTTGTTATATTATAGTCAGTCACCCTCTGGGAATGATGAAATTCTATTTGACAAAATGAGACTGCTGCTTCTAAGCCAAGCTGTGTGGGTGAAAGCAGAATTGCTGCTTCTAAGCCACCAAAGATGGGCGGGTCATGGTGGAGAGGTCTGACAGAATGTGGTCCACTGGAGAAGGGAATGGCAAACCACTTCAGTATTCTTGCCTTGAGAACCTCATGAGCAGTATGAAAAGGCAAAAAGATAGGACACTGAAAGGTGAACTCCCCAGGTCGGTAGGTGCCCAATATGCTGCTGGAGATCAGGGGAATTAACTCCAGAAAGAATGAAGGGATGGAGCCAAAGCAGAAATAACACCCAACTGTGGATGGGACTGGAGATAGAAGCAAGGTTTGATGCTGTAAAGAGCAATATTGCATAGGAACCTGGAATGTCAGGTCCATGAATCAAGGCATGGAAGCGGTCAAACAGGAGATGACAAGAGTGAACATCGACATTCTAGGAATCAACGAACTAAGATGGACTGGAATGGGTGAAATTAACTCAGATGACCATTATATCTACTACTCTGGGCAGGAATCCCTTAGAAGAAATGGAGTGGCCACGATAGTCAACAAAAGAGTCCAAAATGCAGTACTTGGATGCAATCTCAAAAATGACAGAATGATCTCTGTTTGTTTCCAAGGCAAACCATTCAATATCACTGTAATCCAAGTCTGTGCCCCAACCAGTAACGCTGAAGAAGCTGAAGTTGAACAGTTCTATGAAGACCTACAAGACCTTCTAGTACTAACACCCAAAAAAGATGTCCTTTTCATTATAGAGGACTGGAATGCAAACATAGGAGGTCAAGAAACACCTGGAGTAACAGGCAAATTTGGCCTTGGAATACGGAATGAAGCAGAGCAAAGACTAATAGAGTTTTGCCAAGAGAAAGCACTGGTCATAGCTACACCCACTTCCAACAACACAAGAGAAGACTCTACACATGGACATCACCAGATGGTCAACACTGAAATCAGAATGATTATATTCTTTGCAGCCAAAGATGGAGAAGCTCTATACAGTCAGCAAAATCAAGACTGGGAGCTGACTGTGATTTGGATCATGAACTCCTTATTGCCAAATTCAGACTTAAATTGAAAAAAGTGAAGAAAACCACTAGACCATTCAGGTATGATCTAAATCAATCCCTTATGACTATACAGTGGAAGTGAGAAATAGATTTAAAGGACTAGATCTGATAGACAGAGTGCCTGATGAACTACAGATGGAGGTTCGTGACATTATACAGGAGACAGGGATCAAGACCATCCCCATGGAAAAGAAATGCAAAAAAGCAAAATGGCTGTCTGAGGAAACCTTACAAATAGCTGTGAAAATAAGGGAAGCTAAAAGCAAAGGAGAAAAGGAAAGATATACCCATTTGAATGCAGAGTTCCAAAGACTAGCAAGAAGAGATAAGTAAGCCTTCCTCAGTGATCAATGCAAAGAAATAGAGGAAAACAATAGAACAGGAAAGACTAGAGATCTCTTCAAGAAAATTAGAGATACCAAGGGAACATTTCATGCAAAGATGGGCTCGATAAAGGACAGAAATGGTAGGGACCTAGCAGAAGCAGAAAATATTAAGCAAAGGTGCCAAGAATACACAGAACTGTGTGAAAAAGATCTTCATGACACAGATAATCACGATGGTGTGATCACTCACCTAGAGCCAGACATCCTGGACTGTGAAGTTAAGTGGACCTTAGGAAGCATCACTATGAACAAAGCTAGTGGAGGTGATGGAATTCCAGTTGAGCTATTTCAAATCCTGAAAGATAATCCTGTGAAAGTGCTGCACTTAATATGCCATCAAATTTGAAAAACCCAGGAGTGGTCACAGGACTGGAAAAGGTCAGGGTTCACTCCAATCCCAAAGAAAGTCAATGCCAAAGAATGCTCAAACTACCACACAATTGCACTCATCTCACACGCTAGTAAAATAATGTTCAAAATTCTCCAAGCCAGGCTTCAGCAATACGTGAACTGTGAACTTCCAGATGTTCAAGCTGGTTTTAGAAAAGGCAGAGGAACCAGAGATCAAATTGCCAACATTTGCTGGATCATCGAAAAAGCAAGAGAATTCCAGAAAAACATCTATTTCTGCTTTATTGACTATGCCAAAGCCTTTGACTGTGCAGATCACAATAAACTGTGGAAAATTCTGAAAGAGATGGAAATATCAGATCACCTGACCTGCCTCTTGAGAAATCTGTATGCAGGTCAGGAAGCAACAGTTAGAACTGGACATGGAACAACAGACTGGTTCCAAATAGGAAAGGAGTGTGTCAAGGCTGTATATTGTCACCCTGCTTATTTCACTTATATGTAGATTACATCATGAGAAATGCTGGGCTAGATGAAGTGCAAGCTGGAATCAAGATTTCTGGGAGAAATATCAATAACCTCAGATATGCAGATGACACCACCCTTATGGCAAAAATTGAAGAACTAAAGAGCCTCCTGAAAGTGAAGGAGGAGAGTGAAAAAGTTGACTTAAAGCTCAACATTCAGAAAATGAAGATCATGGCATCTCATCCCATCACTTCACAGGAAATAGATGGGGAAACAGTGGAAGGGTGGCTGACTTTATTTTTGGGGGCTCCAAAATCACTGCAGGTGGTGATTGCAGCCATGAAATTAAAAGACACTTACTCCTTGGAAGGAAAGTTATGACCAACCTAGATAGCATATTAAAAAGCAGAGATATTACTTTGTCAACAAAGGTGTGTCTAGTCAAGGCTATGGTTTTTCCAGAGGTCATGTATGGATGTGAGAGTTGGACTATAAAGAAAGCTGAGCACCAAAGAATTGATGCTTTTGAACTGTGGTGTTGGTGAAGACTCTTGAGGGTCTCTTGGACTGCAAGGAGATCCAACCTAAAGGAGACCGGTCCTGGGTGTTCATTGGAAGGACTGATGTTGAAGCTGAAACTCAATACTTTGGCCACCTCATGCAAAGAGCTGACTCATTTGAAAAGACCCTGATGCTGGGAAAAATTGAAGGCGGAAGGAGAAGGGGATGACATGGCTGGATGGCATCACCGACTCAATGGACACAGGTTTGGGTGGATTCTGCAAGTTGGTGATGGACAGGGAGGCCTGGCGTGCTGCGGTTGATGGGGTCATAAAGAGTCAGACACGACTGAGTGACTGAACTAAACTGAACTGCTGCTTCAAATATCAACATACAATTCTCAGGAGCAGAGTTTAATTTATCGAGATGTGATCTCCTGGAGCTGGTGATGGACAGGGAAGCCTAGCATGTGCCAGTCGATGGGGTCCCAAAGATTTGGACACGACTGAGCTAATGAGCTGAACTGAACTCGTGATTTAATACTATATCACAATAACGGCAACAAATAGTATACTACAGTAAGATATTTGTGGGAACTTCTGTATCTGTGTATACAGATAGTTGTATAATTGAATTGAAAAATATAAGGCATGATTTATCAGTGGGGTAGGCATTGGCTATATTTCTCTTCCTTCGTATTTATAACTTAGAAGGAGACAATACTTTCCCATACTCTGGGGAAGTATGCTAATTTGTATAAAATACAGCCTTTGGAACCAGATTCTGATTTAAATCCTTGCTTTCTCTTTCGCTTTAAGTCTTTCCTGTGATCAAGCTATTTATTTTCTTTGTGGATTAAATGAGACATTATATATAGAGGTTATCAAAACAAGTTAGGTTGGTAGAAATTTTTAGAATCTATGCAAAGCACATGTAACACTTTGGATATTCTGCCTTTTTCTAAATGTTTCTTTCTAAATGGACATCTTACATTTTCTGAACGTGTCTAAATTGTGACATATATTTAAGCGTATCTGACAGCATGTTTCTTATTCACACTAAAAAGAGGAACCAGGTGAAAGCAGAGAGCTCCAAAGAAATTGAAGATGTTATGTTCACTTGCTTATAAGTTTACTTGAATTCAATAATTATCTCTTAACCACATGAGAATTTCCTATGTATAGCTAGAATTCTGATTTCATTCATTCACACATTCATCTGATTTACATCTATTCATCCATCCATTCATCCATTCATAATGGGTACTTTGTTTCTCTTCTTCCTTAATTGACAGTATTAATTGCTACTGATCCATTTCTTTAAATCACATTTTTTATTAATGTATATATTAAATGTACTATTTTTAAAAGAGGAGATACTAATTGTTGAATGGTAATTAACATAGAGAATATATGACTTGATTCCTAAAAACATGAACACATATGGCAAAAGAAGGGAATAATTTTAAAAGAAATACCATTGATCACCTTGGTCCTTGTCAATCAGAGTTAAAATATAGATCTTCCACTCATCTTCACATTGGCTGTCTGCTGAACTTATGACAAATGTAATACATATCACAAAGATAGTGAATAATATGAAAGTGAAAAGTGTTAGTTGCTCAGCTGTGTCTCCCTTTGTGACCCCATGGACTGTAGTCCACCAAGCTCCTCTGTCCATGGCATTCTCCAGGGAAGAATTCTGGAGTGGGTAGCCATTCCTTTCTCCAGGAGATCTTCCTGACCCAGGGATTAAACCTGGGTCTCCCACATTGCAGGCAGATTCTTTACCATCTGAGCCACCAGGGAAGCACATGCATAAAATACTGGAAAGTAAAAATTAATGATATACATTCACTTTCCCATTTGAAATAAATTCAAGTGTATTCTTATAGTGACCATGGTAGAGGAAATTATAAATATGTTTATGACACAAGAAAGGGTGTTTAATCTTGGTTTCACAGATAAAGAACTGCAGACTTAGATGACCCTGATGGAAATCAGTTGCTTTTAGAAAGATATTTTTGACTGTAAGATTAAAGAAATAGGCACACATCATAGGTCTTATTCAAAAACATATTAATTTTCCTTTATAGTAAGTTCAAAAGTATTATTAACAATGGGTTCTTTTTAATATCAGATATATCTGAAAGCTAAATTAATCACAAGGACAGTGAAGAGAATATCAAGCATTATTATCTTCATTTTTACTTTTTGAGTCTTTGTCCTCTAGTGCCTTTTTTTTCCTGGCTTGTTTTTATTGATTTGACAAACTAAATCAGAATAAAACACAGCCCATTGATCAAAACAGTGATTCTCTAAAGTATTCCTTACATTGTAGCTTCAGCTATGAAACTTTTTGTTTTCCTTTTCATATTTCCACCTTCAAACTTTCAAGGCCCATTTCAAAAGCTACATATTTAATTGAAGTTTTTTTTTTAACTAACTCAGCAAATTAGGATATCTTCTTTATAAGATTAAAGTTAAATCTTTCTCACACACATACAGGTGTGTTTATACAATATTTGTCATATTTCTACAATATTTTGTCACCTCAGTCTTTCATAGACTTAATTTTTTTGAGGAAATGTACCATTAGTTGATATCTCTGAATACCCTCCTAGGACTCTGCAGCTGGAAGATGCTCAGTAATTATTTACTGACTTAAATTTTGAACTGCAAGAACTATATTGCTCTTTTGGTGTGATAGTGTTCAAACCAATTTGTTTGATGTACATTACTTGGAATTAGTCTATCAAGTTTTTTTTTCTACTTTCTTGCGATAATTTTTCATTAAATATATGAAAGCTTCCATCTCTAAAATGTGTATAAATACATCAAACACAGAAAACATAAGAATGAAAAACCACAGAAATCATATATTCCATCATCATCAGGACAATAGTTATGATGATTAATGTATGCATGAATGATTACTTTCTGTATGCCAGTTAAATGCCAAATATCACAGAGTAATTGAAACTAAACTTGGTAATTTATCTCTGACTCAATTTCTTGGTGTGTGTGTGTGTGTGTGTGTTGGGGGAGGGTGGCTGTTACTGAGCTGAAAGATTACCAGAATACTCAAAACAAAACAAAAAATGTTGAATCAGTCATTTGAATGCATTGCATCAAATAGCCATGATATTTTCAAACAACTAGTATACATGGGACTTTTGGTTTGTTAATTTTTTAATATTGTAAGAGTCATGCTGATAAGAACTGAGTTTCAAATTACAAATGAATTTACAGATGTTAACATGTCATGTTTTCCTAGGTACCAAAACCATATCTTACACATCTTAGTATGTTTATTTGCTTTTGTCTCTAAATAATTTATCTTAATACTGTGAGTTGTTAGCCATTTTCCATCACTTTTGCATTCCTTCATTATTCTTAATGAAACTGTAGGAATGAGTGTTCTGCCTTGGACATTCTAAGTTTGATATTTCTAAAAGACTTCTAAAGCAAATATCAGACATACAATAGGATGTTGGAGAAAATGTCAAAAAGAAAGAAGTCTCTTCTGGAAGCAATTGATATAATTAAGGACATTAAAAGGCAAAATAGGATCACAAAATTAGAAAATACACTATGATGGTTAATTTTAATATATCAACTTGACTGAGTCATGACATGCTTAGATATTTGGTCAAACAATGGATGTTTCCAAAGGATGTTTTTGGATGAGATTGATATCTAACTGGCAGACTCAGTAAAGAAGATTCTTCTCTCCCAAATAAAAGAGAATTTTCCTGCCTCTTGGCATTAGAACTGGAACATCAGCTGTTTCTGGGTTTACAGCAGCCTTCTGGCCTTTGTACTTGAATTGGGACATTGACTCTGCAGATTTTGGGCTTTGCCAGACTCCATAATCATCGAACCATGTCCTTGTAATAATATTAAGTGAGTATTTTACATTGTAATATTTTGATTCCTCTTATATTAATTATGTGTGTGCATGTTCAGTCCTGTCTGAACTTTTTTTGTGGTCCCATGGACTGTAGCTTGCCAGCCTCTTCTGCCCATGGGATTTTTCAGGCAAGAATACTGGAGTGGGTGCATTTTCTCTTCCAGGGGATTTTCCAGACCCAGGGATCAAACCCATGTCTCTTACATCTCTTGCATTGGCAGGCAGATTCTTTACCCCTAGCACCACCTGAAGTGCCCAAAGGGGATGCTGTGGCTCCAAGGACTGGGATTTGAACCTAGGCCTTCAGGTGGCAGGCGAGGATTGTACCACTGAATCATTAGATAAAATTCACATATAACATTGTATTATATTAAGTACACAACCTAATGATCTATGTCATTGCATATACCATTGTCATCACAAAATTATTGCCATATACAGTTTAGTTGACATCCATCACCACAGGGTTAATTTTTTTTTTTTCTGAGATGAACACTTTTAAGATGTATGCTGTTAGCAATCTTCAAATTTACAATACAGCATTGTTAGCTATAGTCGCCATTCTGTACATTACATCCCCAGGACCTATATATCTTATCACTGGATATTTGCACATTGATGAATTAATTATAATTTAAAAAATTATTTTCTTACTGTCTTTTTTTTTTCAAGAACTTTTTTTTTTTTTTTTACTTTCCAATATTGTATTGGTTTTGCCATACATCAACATGCATCTGCCATGGGTATACACGTGTTCCCCATCCTGAACCCCCCTCCCACCTCCCTCCCCAAACCATCCCTCTTAACGTCTTTTAAAATTTCTCTAGAGCTTGTAGTTTACATCTTATCATAATCTACTTCAGCTTTATACTGACTGTTCCAATGAAACACATAAACATTATTTCTGTATATCTCCATTTTTCCTTGCCAATTTGAAGTACTATTTTACAGATGTTGCATTTACATACATTAAAAAACCTAAAAATATGCAGTTATAATTGTCATGTTAGATGGTCTTATGCATTTCAAAGAAGCAGAGATAAAGAGAGAAACACCTGGCTACTGTTTACTGAAAGCCAGTAGACCACTGAGTTAACATTAGCTATTTCTGATGTTCAAGCTGGTTTTAGAAAAGGCAGAGGAACCAGAGATCAAATTGCTAACATCCACTGGATCATAGAAAAAGCAAGAGAGTTCCATAAAAACATCTATTTCTGCTTTATTGACTATGCCAAAGACTTTGACTGTGTGGATCACAATAAACTGTGGAAAATTCTGAAAGAGATGGGAATACCAGAACACCTGATCTGCCTCTTGAGAAATTTGTATGCAGGTCAGGAAGCAACAGTTAGAACTGGACATGGAACAACAGACTGGTTCCAAATAGCAAGAGGAGTTCGTGAAGGCTGTATATTGTCACCCTGTTTATTTAACTTGTATGCAGAGTACATCATGAGAAACGCTGGACTGGAAGAAACACAAGCTGGAATCAAGATTGCTGGGAGAAATATCAATAACCTCAGATATGCAGATGACACCACTCTTATGGCAGAAAGTGAAGAGGAACTCAACAGCCTCTTGATGAAAGTGAAAGTGGAGAGTGGAAAAGTTGGTTTAAAGCTCAACATTCAGAAAACGAAGATCATGGCATCTGGTCCCACCACTTCATGGGAAATAGATGGGGAAACAGTGGAAACAGTGTCAGACTTTATTTTTCTGGGCTCCAAAATCACTGCAGATGGTGACTGCAGCCATGAAATTAAAAGACACTTGCTCCTTGGAAGGAAAGTTATGACCAACCTAGATAGCATATTCAAAAGCAGAGACATTACTTTGCCAACCATGGTTCGTCTAGTCAAGGCTATGGTGTTTCCTGTGGTCATGTATGGATGTGAGAGTTGGACTGTGAAGAAGTCTGAGCACCGAAGAATTGATGCTTTTGAACTGTGGTGTTGGAGAAGACTCTTGAGAGTCCCTTGGACTGCAAGGAGATCCAACCAGTCCATTCTGAAGGAGATCAGCCCTGGGATTTCTTTGGAAGGAATGATGCTAAAGCTGAAACTCCAGTACTTTGGCCACCTCATGCGAAGAGTTGACTCATTGGAAAAGACTCTGATGCTGGGAGGGATTGGGGGCAGGAGGAGAAGGGGATGACAGAGGATGAGATGGCTGGATGGCATCACTGTCTCAATGGACGTGCGTCTCAGTGAACTCTGGGAGTTGGTGATGGACAGGGAGGCCTGGCGTGCTGCGATTCATGGAGTCTCAAAGTGTCGGACACGACTGAGCGACTGATCTGATCTGATCTGATTAGCACATATTCTGGAGTTAGACTGGGCTTGCCTGGTGGCTCAGACAGTAAGAGTCTGTCTGCAATGTGGGAGACCAGGGTTCTATCCCTGGGTCAGGAAGATCTCCTGGAGAAGGGAATGACAACCCACTCCAGTATTTTTGCCTCAAGAATCCCATGGACAGAGGAGCCTGGCAGGCTACAGTCCATGGAGTTGCAAAGCATTGGACAGGACTAAGCAACTAATACTTTCACTTTCTAGAGTTAGACTAAATGAGTCTCAATCCTTGTCCATGCCATTTAATAACTTTTAATATTGGGTCAATTTCTAATCTCACTTTCTTCATTGATATTTTGGAAATAACAAGAGTACTTACATCACAAGATAGCTCTGAGGATTAAATGATTTATTATGTGTAAAGCACTTAGAAAACTAATTGGCATACACTAAACTCTCCATAATGTTAATGAATATTATCATTTCCTACAAAAAACCCTGAAAGTTTCATTTCTTTCTTTGTATTCAGTTAATGCCATTGCCATTACTATCATTATTATTTTGCTTTATGCAAAGGCTGCAATGATCATTGAAATCTCCTTTTTCATTACCCCCCAAATCCAACTCATTCATCTTAATGGGTCCTTCTCAGAATTGCTTCTGGCTTTCACCATGTTCAGTTCCCATAGGATCAACCCAGGACCAAAACTATATTCCTGGATTATTAAAATAGGTTTCCCTCTGCTCATCCCTCTTAGTGACTGGAACAGTCATTCTGAAGAACAATATGATTATATTACACCTTGCTAAACTGTTTTTAATTGCTTACTGAGTAAATTTATTGTGATATTTAAGACTCTTCATGATTCAAGCCCAACCAGTCTTAGAATCTGATTACATGTCACTCTTCCCTATATAATTTTCAATTTGTCTTATTTCTGAAACATGGCTATGCTGTATCACATTTCTGTGGGTTTTTTGTCTGCAAATTCAACTAACCATGACTCAAAAATATGGAAATAAATTCAGAACTCTACAAAAAGTACAATTAGAAATTGCTACATGCAGGAAATAATTTACACAGCATTTACATTACATTTACAGCTATTTACATAGCATTTACATTGTACTAGGTGTCATAAGTAATCTAGAGATGAATTAAAGTATACAGGAGGAAGTATATAACATCATATACAAATACTATGGTATTTTATATAAAGGACTTGCGTACTGGTGGATTTTGGTCTCTTGTGGGGGTTCTGGACTCAATCCCAGATGGATATTTAGAGATAAATATACATGAAAACCTCTTTTGATTGCACTTTGATTCATCAGGCTTCCCAGATATTGCTGTTTTCATAAACTGAAGGTGAATGTATGACGACCTTGTGCTGTCAGATGGTTAGCATTTTTTAGTATTAAGGTATTTTCTAATTAAGGAACACACATTGGTTTTCTTTAAAAACATAATGCTATTGCACATTTAATAAAAAAGAGTATAGTGACATAGCTTTTATATGCACCGGGAAATCAAAAACTTTGTATGACTTACTTTATTGAGATACTTTATTTCAGTGGTCTGAAATGGAGCCTGCAAAACATCTGAAATATGACCGTATTTTTTTCTTTTCCCTTTATCTTGTCCTTGTACTTTCTTTCTTTTATTATTTTTTTTAATACAAATGCTATGTTTCTACCAAAGACAGAGTAAAACACTGAATCAGCATCTCCACAACATGGTCTGAAATATCCTTGGGTGTTTCTACTCATCAACCAATTTGGAGAACCACTGTTATCACGTATCTTTTTCTAAAATGTGTCTGAAGAATACGATTTTGTCAGGTGTTAATAGGAATATAGGGATAATGAGGAAGAAATAACACTGTTGTGAAATAAGTTTGAGAATTCTTTCAACTACTTAGAATTATAGGACTTCTGCCTTCTCATGTCTCAATGGATGGTTTAGTTGCTAAGTCATGTCTGACTCTTGCAACACCATGGACTGTAGCCCTCCAGGTTCCTCTGTCCATGAGATTCTCCAGGCAAGAATAGTAGAGTGGGTTGTCATTTCCTTTTCCAGAGTATCTTCCCGACCAAGGACTCAAACTTGGGTCTCCTGCATTGCAGGCAGATTCTTTGCCAACTGAGCTACAAGGGAATGTCCATGTCTCAATAGCAGAATATATTTTTTAATTGTTTTTATTTATAGAATGTCATATATATATATACACATATGTATATGTATGCATACTATATGTGTCAAATATATGGTTGTATATATACACAATATATACACATGTATATATATATATATATATATATATATATATATATATACACACCATATAATTTCAAGTCTTTTTCCATTGTATGCGGCTATTCAACTGTAACAAGAGAGAAAGGGCTATGTTTCAATGATTTTTATGCACCACCACTGCCCACAACTCTTCCTAGTGTATGTTGTGCAATAAACATTCAGGGAATGAATTTTAAAATGCTAGCCAAGGCTCTTCAGAGCTCAGGAAACTGAAGACCACCCTCAAAAGACAGAGATCCATTCTCAAATATTTCTCCAAATGTCTCTATTAAACTTTTACTCATGATATTACTCCTCTATATTGAATCCCATTTATGTGAAGATAAAACAACTTAATAAATATGAACAGTGTCTCTGTTTGCCCACCTAAATAACACATTTTATATCTTAAATATATCTTCTGGAAACAACACCTTCAAATGAAGGTCTCAATCCAACCTCCTCACTTCAAAACCTGTGGTTCTATGGGGATTTGGAGATTTCCATAAATATTTGCTTATTTATTTTGGCCGTGTGAAAGGTATGGAGGATCTTAGTTCCCTGATCAAGGATCAAATCTGCTCCCTTCTAGTGGAAGCATAGAGTCTTAACCACTGGACCACCAGAATAGTCCCTCCATTGAATCTTTAAGTTTTGCATTTTTCTTATGTTAAAGATAAATTATTAATATTATGTTAAATTTTATTCAATTCATTGTAGAAGTGATGAGATAACAATTAGTAAACATATTTCTAAAACCACTTTATTTCAGCATTAAAGTTTCATGTTGAATATGGAAAAATTCTTTAGCCATATCAAGGAAAATTAGTTTCTTTAAATTTATATGTAATAAAAATGGATATCTTCTGAACTTGAGTCATAAAAATATGATTTTTTTTATAGAGGGTTATATTTAAGGAATAATCTTAATGTAATAATGCTGTTCTCTCTCCTCCACTTCCAAAGTGTTTTTTTTTTTTTTCCCCTTCATTTCTGCAACATTATCTATAAAGTTTCCATTAGTCTGGAGAGTCTTATGACTCATCTTAATATAGTTTAATGACTATGTACTTTGTAGAAAATTAAATCTGATTAAGTGAGAATTTTAGGATGAAAATAATACTTCCTTTTAAAATTAGCACATCTGATTTTTACATATCCTTAAATCTCATTTTAAAAGCTTCATATTTTAGTTCCTTGTATCTCATTTGAATGTGGAACTTTGCACATTAAAAATAGAAAGATTGTTTTGGAAACCAGGGAATTAGATATGTAGGCACAAATTTAGTAGGGGATTTAGAAGGCACAAACATTTTTGGCATTTATTGCACACTGTTAGACTACATCAATGACTCATTAAAGTTCATTAAAATAATTCTGGGTTGTAATGGACCATATGAATGTTCTTATTAGAGATAGGATAAAAATACACAAATTTTGTTCTTTTTATTTCTAAGAAATTCTAGACCAATGACATTTCTTTCCATAACATTTATGCTCGAAGCCTTTTTTTTTTATTGAGTGAAAAAAAATCCTTACTGTTTTTACTTTTCCAATTGATCCAAAGTATAGCAAAAAAGACAGAATCCACTATAAAATGTCTAATTTATTTATTGAAGACACTCAAAATGTAATACTGTACTACTTTAATCATTAGACTTCTACTTATTATTTTTGTTAATTAGTAAATAGAAGCAGAACTTTGATGAAAAAAGCACTAATTATCTTAAATTTTAAAATTTCCAAATCTCAGCTATTTTTCAGACTGATTTTTCAAAATAATTTTTCAAAATAAATTTCCAAATGCAAATTAATATTCATTGTTGAAGAATTGCAGGAAGGAAAAAATTGTGCTAAAGGGATTGAAAATCATGTATATTGACTGCATTTAGAATCTGTTGGTGGTTCAGATGGTGAAGAATCTGCCACAATACAGGAGACTCGGGTTCAATCCGTGTGTCGGGAAGATCCCCTGGAGAAGAAAATGGCAACCAACTCTAGTATTCTTGCCTGGGAACTTCCGTGGACAGGGGAGCCTGGTTGGCTACAGTCCAAGGGGTCACAAAGAATGGGACACGACTGAGAATATAATACAAATGGACTGAGCGACTTCACTTTCACTTTTCACTTTCAGGCATTGGAGAAGGCAATGGCAATCCGCTCCAGTGTTCTTGCCTGGAGAATCCCAGGGACAGTGGAGCCTGATGCGCTGCCGTCTATGGGGTCGCACAGAATCGGACACAACTGAAGCGACTTAGCAGCAGCAGCAGCACACACATAAAGGTAGAAGCATATCATTGATTCATTTTTATATTTGTATTTGTTTTCATGTCTTTCTTATTTCTAACTTTCATTAAGTTACTTATCAATATCTTGTTCATTATTGGGATGTTTTCCTTTCCTTGTCTGAGAAGACTGTTTGCACAGGTATTGATGAATATAATGCAGAAAATATTTCAACATTTTGCAATCACAAGGTTGATGTTGTGATGGTGCATTTTACAGTGATGAACATAAATTCATGAATCAAATAATTATATCATGATATAGAACACATAGGTGGTAGTTCTCTTCTGAAATTTTCATAAGCAAATTGCATCTTGATTCCTAATCAGTTCAGTCACTCAGTTGTGTTTGACTCTTTGTGACCACATGGACTGTAGCACACCAGGCTTCCCTGTCCTTCACCAAGTCCTAGAGCTTGCTCAAACTCATGCCCATCGAGTCAGTGATGCCATCCAGCCATCTTATCCTCTGTCGCTCCCTACTCCTCCTGCCTTCAATCTTTCCCAGTATCAGGGTCTTTCCCACTGATTCAGTTCTCTGCATCAGGTAGCCAAAGAACTGGAGTTTCAGCTTCAGCATCAATCCTTCCATTGAATATTCAGGACTGATTTCCTCTAGGATTCAATGGTTTGGCCTCCTTGCAGTCCAAGGGAATCTCAAGAGTCTTCTCCAATACCACAGCTCAAAAACATCAATTCTTTGGTACTCAGCTTTCTTTATTGTCCAACTCTCATATCCATACATGACTACTGGAAATGATTCCTACTGACATTTCCTAAGGCTTCCCAATGAAAAGAGTCTTATGACTTTTTACTTGGTATCTTCATCTTGTCAAGTGACTTTGTTCAATTTTCAGAATTCTGAAAATACTGTTCAGTTCAGAATTCCAGTTGTTTCAAATATTTCTGTGCTATTTCAATATTGTCAGGTGGGAAACTTGCTTAGTTCCTTAATATATCATTTCAAAAACTCCACCTTCAAAAAAATTTTATAGATCATATTTGCCAATCATAACCCAGTATAAAATCCTTTTGCCTTTTGCTTCCTTTGTTCAACATGTTATTGAAAATTTTCATCTGCAATTTCAATATGTAACTCTATGTGTATGTGTTCCAAGTTACTACAGTCATGTCCGACTCTTTGCAACCCCAAGGACTGCAGCCTGCCAGGCTTCTCCATCCATGGAATTTTCCAGGCAAGAATACTGTAGTGGGTAACCATTCTCTTCTCCAGGGGATCTTTGCCACCCAGGGATCAAACCGGAGTCTCTTGCATTATAGGCAAGAGATTCTTCACCATTTGAGCCACCAGAGAAGTACTGAGAAACTGTATTTATTTTTTATTACTGTGTAGATATCACAGTAACCCAAGTCTATGCCCCAACCAGTAATGCTGAAGAAGCTGAAATTGAACGGTTCTATGAAGACCTATAAGACCTTTAAGAACTAACACCCAAAAAAGATGTCCTTTTCATTATAGGTGACTGGAATGCAAAAGTAGGAAGTCAAGAAACACCTGGAGTAACAGGCAAATTTGGCCTTGGAATATGGAATGAAGCAGGGCAAAGACTAATAGAGTTTTGCCAAGAAAATGCACTAGTCATAGCAAACACCCTCTTCCAACAACACAAGAGAAGACTCTACACATGGACATCACCAGATGGTCAACACTGAAATCAGACTGATTATATTCTTTACAGCCAAGATGGAGAAGCGCTATACAGTCAACAAAAACTAGACCAGGAGCTGACTGTGGCTCAGATCATGAACTCCTTATTGCCAAATTCAGACTTAAATTGAAGAAAGTAGGGAAAAACCATTAGACCATTCAGGTATGACCTAACTCAAACCACTTATGATTATACAGTGGAAGTGAGAAATAGATTTAAGGGCCTAGATCTGATAGATAGAGTGCCTGATGAACTATGGAATGAGGTTTGTGACATTGTACAGGAGACAGGGATCAAGACCATCCCCATGGAAAAGAAATGCAAAAATTCAAAATGGCTGTCTGGGGAGGCCTTACAAATAGCTGTGAAAAGAAAAGAAGTGAAAAGCAAGGGAGAAAAGGAAAGATATAAGTGTCTGAATGCAGAGTTCTAAAGAATAGCAAGAAGAGATAAGAAAGCCTTCTTCAGCGATCCATGCAAAGAAATAGAGGAAAACAACAGAATGGGAAAGACTAGAGATCTCTTCAAGAAAATTAGAGATACCAAGGGAACATTTCATGCAAAGGTGGGCTGGATAAAGGACAGATGGTATGAAACTAACAGAAGCAGAAGATATTAAGAAGAGGTGGCAAGAATACACAAAGAACTGTACAAAAAAGAACTTCACAACCCAGATAATCACGATGGTGTGATCACTGACCTAGAGCCAGATATCCTGGAATGTGAAGTCAAGTGGGGCTTAGAAAGCATCACTATGAACAAAGCTAGTGGAGGTGATGCAATTCCAGTTGAGCTCCTTCAAATCCTGAAAGATGATGCTGTGAAAGTGCTACACTCAATATGCCAGCAAATTTGGAAAACTCAGCAGTGGCCACAGGACTGGAAAAGGTCAGTTTTCATTCCAATCCCAAAGAAAGGCAATGCCAAAGAAGGCTCAAACTACCGCACAATTGCACTCATCTCAAATGCTAGTAAAGTAATGCTCAAAATTCTCCAAGCCAGGCTTCAGCTTTACGTGAACTGTGAACTTCCTGATGTTCAAGCTGGTTTTAGAAAAGGCACAGAAACTAGAGATGAAATTGCCAACATTTGCTGGATCATTGGAAAAGCAAGAGAGTTCCATAAATTAATCTATTTCTGGTTTATTGACTATACCAAAGCCTTTGACTGTGTGGATCACAATAAACTGTAGAAAATTCTGAAAGAGATGGGAATACCAGACCACCTGACCTGCGTCTTGAGAAATCTGTATGCAGATCAGGAAGCAACATTTAGAACTGGACATGGAACAACAGACTGGTTCCAAATAGGAAAAGGAGTAGGGCAAGGCTGTATATTGTCACCCTGCTTATTTAACTTATATGCAGAGTACATCATAAGAAATTCTGGACTGGAAGAAGCACAAGCTGGAATCAAGATTGCCAGGAGAAATATCAATAACCTCAGATATGCGGATGACACAACCCTTATGGCAGAAAGTGAAGAGGAACTAAAAAGCCTCTTGATGAAATTGAAAGTGGAGAGTGAAAAAGTTGGCTTAAAGCTCAACATTCAGAAAATGAAGATCATGGCATCTTGTCCCATCACTTCATGGGAAATAGATGGGGAAACAGTGGAAACAGTGTCAGACTTTATTCTTCTGGGCTCCAAAATCACGGCAGATGGTGACTGAAGCCAAGAAATTAAAAGATGCTTACTCTTTGGAAGGAAAGCTGTGACCAACCTAGATCAGATCAGAGATCAGATCAGTCGCTCAGTCGTGTCTGACTCTTTGTGATCCCATGAATTGCAGCACGCCAGACCTCCCTGTCCATCACCAACTCCCGGAGTTCACCCAGACTCATGTCCATCGAGTCAGTGATGCCATCCAGCCATCTCATCCTCTGTTGTCCCCTTCTCCTCCTGCCCCCAATCCCTCCCAGCATCAGAGTCTTTTCCAATGAGTCAACTCCTTGGATTAGGTGGCCAAAGTACTGGAGTTTCAGCTTTAGCATCGGTCCTTCCAAAGAAATCCCAGGGCTAATCTCCTTCAGATTGGACTGGTTGGATCTCCTTGTGCCCAAGGGACTCTCAAGAGTCTTCTCCAACACCACAGTTCAAAAGCATCAATTTTTCGGTGCTCAGCCTTCTTCACAGTCCAACTCTCACATCCATACATGACCACAGGAAACACCATAGCCTTGACTAGACGAACCATGGTTGGCAAAGTAATGTCTCTGCTTTTGAATATGCTATCTAGGTTGGTCATAACTTTCCTTCCAAGGAGCAAGTGTCTTTTAATTTCATGGCTGCAGTCACCATCTGCAGTGATTGTGGAGCCCAGAAATATAAAGTCTGACACTGTTTCCACTGTTTCCCCATCTATTTCCCATGAAGTGATGGGACTGGATGCCATGATCTTTGTTTTCTGAATGTTGAGCTTTAAGCCAACTTTTTCACTCTCCACTTTCACTTTCATCAAGAGGCTTTTGAGTTCCTCTTCACTTTCTGCCATAGGGTGTGTCATCTGCATATCTGAGGTTATTGATATTTCTCCCGGCAATCTTGATTCCAGCTTGTATTTCTTCCAGTCCAGCGTTTCTCATGATGTACTCTGCATATAAGTTAAATAAGCAGAGTGACAATATACAGCCTTGACGTACTCCTTTTCCTATTTGGAACCAGTCTGTTGTTCCATGTCCAGTTCTAAATGTTGCTTCCTGGCCTGCATACAGATTTCTCAATAGGCAGATCAGGTGTTCTGGTATTCCCATCTCTTTCAGAATTTTCCACAGTTTATTGTGATCCACACAGTCAAAGGCTTTGGCATTGTCAATAAGGCGGAAATAGATGTTTTTCTGGAACTCTCCTGCTTTTTCCATGATCCAGTGGATGTTGGCAATTTGATCTCTGGTTCTTCTGCGTTTTCTAAAACCAGCTTGAGCATCAGGAAGTTTATGGTTCACATATTGCTGAAGCCTGGCTTGGAGAATTTTGAGCAGTACTTTACTAGCGTGTTAGATGAGTGCAATTGTATGGTAGTTTGAGCATTCTTTGGCATTGCCTTTCTTTGGGATTGGAATGAAAATTGACCTTTTCCGGTCGTGTGGCCACTGCTGAGTTTTCCAAATTGCTGGCATATTGAGTGCAGCACTTTCACAGCATCATCTTTTAGGATTTGGAATAGCTCAACTGGAATTTCAACACCAACCTAGATAGCATATTCAAAAGCAGAGACATTACTTTGCCAACAAAAGTCGGTCTAGTCAAGGCTATGGTTTTTCATTTTTCATGTATGCATGTGAGGGTTGGACTGTGAAGAAGACTGTGCTTTTGAACTGTTGTGTTGGTGAAGACTCTTGAGAGTCCCTTGAACTGCAAGGAGATCCAACCAGTCCATTCTGAAGGAGATCAGCCCTGGGATTTCTTTGGAAGGAATGATGCTAAAGCTGAAACTCAAGTACTTTGGCCACCTCATGCGAAGAGTTGACTCATTGGAAAAGACTCTGATGCTGGGAGGGATTGGGGGCAAGGAGGAGAAAGGGACGACAGAGGATGAAATGGCTGGATGGCATCACTGGATTGATGGACGTGAGTCTGAGTGAACTCAAGGAGTTGGTGATGGACAGGAGGCCTGGTGTGCAGCAATTCATGGGGCCACAAAGAGTCGGACACGACTGAGTGACTGAACTGAACTAAACTGAGCCTTTTATTTAAAAGCAATATGACCCAAATAGGCAAAATTTTAGCAGTTATTAAAATTTGGTAGTGTGCATAGTATTTGCTTTGTTAGCTTGCTTTATCTATGTATGTATTCATTTTTCCAGTGTGTATTTTAGGTTTGAATATTTTATAATAATGATATAAATAGAATAATCACACATAAAAGATTTACAATAAAAATAGCATATTTCTTATTCAAATATACATATATTTAACTTCCTAAAAACATAAAATTATAAGCTAGTCAACTACAGATCCTTCCAAGGAATCAAAAGATTATGATTTATGCCTCAAGCTCTTCAGTTTTCCACACGAGGTACAAGTGTACACATACATATACACATTCGCTGAAAAACCTGGTGAGATAACTGAAAATCCTTTCTTACATTTCTGAAACTGCTAGACATTTCTGTAGCATATGAAATGTGAGTTAGATTTGATACTTCGGAGTCAGTTCAGTTCAGTCACTCAGTCGTGTCTGACTCTTTGTGACCCCATGAATCGCAGCACGCCAGACCTCCCTGTTGATCACCAACTCCCAGAGTTCACTCAAACTCATATCCATTGAGTCGGTGGTGCCATCCAGCCATCTCATTTTCTGTCATCCCCTTCTCCTCCTGCCCCCAATCCCTCCCAGCATCAGAGTCTTTTCCAAGAGTCAACCCTTCGTATGTGGTGGCCAAAGTATTGGAGTTTCACCTTTAGCATCAGTCCTTCCAATGAACACCCAGGACTGATCTCCTTTAGAATGGACTGATTGGATCTCCTTGCAGTCCAGGGGACTCTAAAGAGTCTTCTCCAACACCACAGTTCAAAAACATCAATACTTCAGAGTAAATATAAAAAATAGAAACTTCTCTACCAGCCAGAGTGGAAAGATCTTGCAATGCTTGGCACCTTGGGTAGAATCCTTAGAAGGGGTGCTCTGAAGGAGTAGGTTACAGTAACACTGGATTAAAGATTGCTCTTGACCAGCTAAGAGACATTTTAAAAGCAGGCTTCTAATTGGTTAAAAATAAATTATTTGTGCATCAGAACACAGTCTAAATAGATTTTTAAAAGTCACAAAAAACTCCAACAATCCTCAGCATAAAATACATAATATTTGAGTTCTAATTAAAAAAAATTGACTGGACATGAATAAGTGAAGAAAGAAAGCATACACACACACACACACACACAGTTTATAAAGTATTACTCAACCATTGAAAAGAATACATTTGAATCAGTTCTAATGAGGTGGATGAAACTGGAGCCTATTATACAGAGTGAAGTAAGCCAGAAAGAAAAACACCAATACAGTATACTAACACATATATATGGAATTTAGAAAGATGGTAACAATAACCCTGTGTATGAGACAGCAAAAGAGACACTGATGTATAGAACAGTCTTTTGGACTCTGTGGGAGAGGGAGAGGGTGGGAAGATTTGGGAGAATGGCATTGAAACATGTATAATATCACATATGAAACGAGTCACCAGTCCAGGTTCGATGCACGATACTGGATGCTTGGGGCTGGTGCACTGGGACGACCCAGAGGGATGGTATGGGGAGGGAGGAGGGAGGAGGGTTCGGGTTGGGGAACACATGTATACCTGTGGCGGATTCATTTTGATATATGGCAAAACCAATACAATATTGTAAAGTTAAAAAATAAAATAAAAATTAAAAAAAAAAGAATTTAGAAATCCAAAAAATATATATATATGTGTGTATATATATATATATATATATATATATATATCCTTAAATGGAATAAGAAAATTCCAAATTGACTCCTGAAGAAACTCAGAAAAAAAAATTATTTAGATGATATTTTTATATGATGAAAAGTAAAACTTCATGGAGGAGGCATTAATGAACTTGCCCTATGGCAGTATTCTCAGTCATGCCTCTCCAGATGACTCTAGTATGTAGCCATGGTTGAGACATACTGGCTTAAAGATAGAGTGGAATATTTCCAGGCAGAAGTGAAGGCAAAAAGATATCTCTAAAACCATAATCACTCTGAAATTTACAAACTGATGTTTTATTTTTTTACATATTGCAATATGTCATAATTAGCCATGAATACATGAATACTAGTCTGAATTAACTAGCCTGAATTTCATAAAAGTAAAATTTTATGTGCAAGATCCTAGACAGATGATTTATTTTTGTCTCTTTCATGCTACAAACTTCTCTCTCATGAAATATTCATTGTGTGTCTGGACCCCTGCCCTATCTATTATTAGGAGAGAAGACCATTTTTATTAAGCCAGGCCTCAAATCAGTGGGTTGGGGTCATGTCAGATGGGATAAATCAAGAGCAGACTGAAGATTATCAGGTCAGATTGTTAATGTAATACTGAGTTTTAGAAGGAGTGTGTGAATGCTCAGTTACTTCTGTCGTATTCGACTCTGTGACCCCATGGGCTATAGTCTGCCAGGTTCCTCTGTCCATGGGATTCTCCAGGCAAGCAAGCATACTGGAATGGGTTGTCATTTCCTTCTCCAGGGAATCTTCTCGACCTAGGGATTGAACCCTGGTCTCCTGCATTGCAGGCAGATTTTTCACCGTCTGAGCCACTAGGGTTTAGAAGTAGCGCTGAGAGTTAAATATTAGAACAATGTTTCTAAAATTCTATGTACATGAGACTCTGATGACTACCTGTTAATTTCCTTTTTCCCCTTGGAAGTAGAGCCTTACTAATAATGGCCAGAGTTAACAGTCCGTTCTAATAGACTAATTTTCCACTAAGTCTTATCCAATAATCTCATTGGAAAAGACCCTGATTCTGGGAAAGTTTGAGGGCAAGGGGAGGAGGGGACAACAGAGGATGAGATAATTGAATGGCATCAACAACTCAATGGACAAGAGTTTGAGCAAACTCCGGGAGATGGTGAAAGTCCAGGAAGCCTGGAGTGCTGAAGTCCTTGGGATCACAATGAATCAGACACGACTTAGGAAATGAACAAGAAATAGTCTTCTCATGGGTTCATGAGAACCTGGCATTTTAGGGTAGCAGGTGAGAGAGAATTTCGCCAGGGAAGGAAATCTATTTAGCTTTCCTAGAATCTTGGCAGGTAGGCAGTCATCTCTAAGTATGTGTGGGAGACAGACATTGGGAACAGTCCCAATTACTGTAATATCATATTTTCCACCCACCTGCACAGAGTTCTATTTGGATAAATATATTGGGAAACTGCTGTTTTCAAATGGCAGGTAAGTCTGTGTTCATTTCAGAGAAAATATTCCACCGTAAAACTTCCATTGACAGGCCTACAGGCAAACTTAATAAGCTTGTTAGCGCTGAGGACAGCAAGAGTGTTATTGGTCTTGTGACAACTAGTGGCTCCATCCTCTGTATTCTGCTGTGAACTTCTGCTTGTGACAGCCTAGAGGAGCAAATAGCAAGAGTGCTATTTGGTTTGCTAGAGCAGAGTTATTTTCCCATAGCATGAAGACCCTTCAATGGGTATTTCCCCCCAGCATTATTGATGTTCGAAAGAGAAACATATTAATGATAAAAAGTGACAAATTTATTTGGTATGATTTTATTTTCATAAAGATCTTCACGACCCAGATAATCATGATGGAATGATCAGTAACCTAGAGCCAGACATCCTGGAATGTGAAGTCAAGTGGACCTTAGAAAGCATCACTACGAACAAAGCTAGTGGAGGTGAGGGAATTCCAGCTGAGCTATTTCAAATCCTAAAAGATGATGCTGTGAAAGTGTTGCACTCAATATGCCAGCAAATCTGGAAAACTCAGCAGTGGCCACAGGCCTGGAAAAGGTCAGTTTTCATTCCAATCCCAAAGAAAGGCAATGCCAAAGAATGCTCAAACTACCACACAATTGCACTCATCTCACACGCTAGTAGTGTAATGCTCAAAATTCTCCAAGCCAGGCTTCAGCAATAGGTGAACTGTGAACTTCCAGATGTTCAAGCTGGTTTTCGAAAAGGCAGAGGAACCAGAGATCAAATTGCCAACATTCACTGGATCATGGAAAAAGCAAGAGAGTTCCAGAAAAACATCTATTTCTGCTTTATTGACTATGCCAAAGCCTTTGACTGTGTGGATCACAATAAACTGTGGAAAATTCTGAAAGAGATGGGAATACCAGACCACCTGATCTGCCTCTTGAGAAATCTGTATGCAGGTCAGGAAGCAACAGTTAGAACTGGACATGGAACAACAGACTGGTTCCAAATAGGAAAAGGAGTAGGGCAAGGCTGTATATTGTCACCCTGCTTATTTAACTTATATGCAGAGTACATCATGAGAAATGCTGGACTGGAAGAAACACAAGCTGGAATCAAGATTGCAGGGAGAAATATCAGTAACCTCAGATATGCAGATGACACCACCCTTATTGCAGAAAGTGAAGAGGAACTAAAAAGCCTCTTGATGAAAGTGAAAGTGGAGAGTGAAAAAGTTGGTTTAAAGCTCAACATTCAGAAAACAAAGATCATGGCATCCAGTCCCATCACTTCATGACAAATAGATGGGGAAATAGTGGAAACAGTGTCAGACCTTATTTTGGGGGGCTCCAAAATATCTGCAGATGGTGACTGCAGCCATGAAATTAAAAGACACTTACTCCTTAGAAGGAAAGTTATGACCAACCTAGATAGCATATTCAAAAGCAGAGACATTACTTTGCCAACCATGGTTCGTCTAGTCAAGGCTATGGTTTTTCCTGTGGTCATGTATGGATGTGAGAGTTGGACTGTGAAGAAGGCTGAGCGCCAAAGAATTGATGCTTTTGAACTGTGGTGTTGGAGAAGACTCTTGAGAGTCCCTTGGACTGCAAGGAGATACAACCAGTCCATTCTAAAGGAGATCAGCCCTGGGATTTCTTTGGAAGGAATGATGCTAAAGCTGAAACTCCAGTACTTTGGCCACCTCATTCAAAGAGTTGACTCATTGGAAAAGACTCTGATGCTGGGAGGGATTAGGGGCGGTAGGAGAAGGAGACGACAGAGGATGAGATGGTTGGATGGCATCACTGACTCGATGGATGTGAGTCTGAGTGAACTCCGGGAGTTGGTGATGGACAGGGAGGCCTGGTGTGCTGCGATTAATGGGGTCACAAAGAGTCGGACACGACTGAGCGACTGACCTGAACTGAATTGATGCTTAAAGATTATGACCTCATTTGATGCAATACAGATATAGACATACAGATACAGACACACACACAGAGGTCATGAAGTCAAGAAACTTGGCCCCATAGCCCTGGCTTGGGAACTTTCTAATCTTGGCTAAATCAGATACCCTTTCTAGTCCAATTTTTAATCCCTGAAATTAATTGCTAAAGCTCTATGCCCCTTCTAGTCCTGACCTGCCAGAAGGTATTAAATTTACTATAGTTTATCTTTCAAATAATCCATTTCTGTAGCTTTCAGATTTTTTTTCTATGTTATCACTTCAAGTCTTTATTGTTTAAATATGTATGAAGATCTAATTTTGCCCATAAAGAATTAACTGTTACTGGAATTTCTTTTCTAAAAAATGTAGAAACTGGTAAAATTAATGAGACAAGTTTTCAGACATTAGATAATATGCAGGTTAAGTCTAGTCCTTGGGTGAAGACTAGTGAATGTTGTGAGTCCTATGGATGCATCAACTTGTCACAGCTTGGAGATGGGGCAAAAGTAACAGATGGGAAATAACAAACAAACAAAATGCAAAACAAGAAAAAACACAGAATTTAGTTATCTAGATAAATTGAAGAGAAAATATCAGAATTTGGAGAGATAAAGAGGTAACCATAAAACATGGACTAGAGTTCTAAAAATGTTGGAGAAAGGGACGGAGACAGTGATAGAGAGAGAGGAACCACAGACAACTGCAGTGAGCTCCTCTGATTCTGTGAGGTCCCAAAGTGAGAAGAAACTACTCAAACCCAGAAGATGAATCACTGCCAAAGAATATTGTTCTTCAGTTGTTAAGTCATGTCCGACTATTAGCGACCTCACCGACCAACATGACAGGCTTCCCTGTCCCTCACCATCTCTTAGAGTTTGCCCATTATCAAAGAATCGGTGAAAAGAAAAATACAATTAAAATTCCCGGAGCTTAAACAAGGCTGCAGATATTTTTCAGAGGAAAGAAAATAGTCTCTACTTAGCCAGGGTGGAAAGATCTTAAAATGCTTGAGACATTGGGTAGAACCCTCAGAAGAGGATACTGGGTTATGGTAACACTGGAGAAAAGATTGTTATTGGCCAGCTAAGAGACATCTTAAAAGCAAGCTACCAGTTGCATAAACATAATGTACATCTCTGGGAGTTGGTGATGGACAGGGAGGCCTGGCGTGCTGCAATTCATGGGGTCGCAAAGAGTTGGACACGACTGAGAAACTGAACTGAACTGAACATCTGAACACAATCTGAATAAATTTTTAAAAATCATAACAAAACTCAGCAATCTTCAGCACAAAATACACAATATTTGACCTCTAATAAAAAATGATCAGATATGCAAATAAGCAGAATACTTGGCCCATAATGGAAGCAGAAACAACCAACGGAAGCAGATTTTAAAATAATAGAGACAGTGGAACCAACAGATAATAACTTCAAACTAGACATTATGAAGATAATTCTCACATTTAAGAATCTATAGGAAAAGTTGAGCACAATGAGAAAGGAAACGATAGCAAAGAAAAAATCCACATAGAATAATTTGTGTGTCATAAACACTGAGATGCTGGCATTTTAAAGTCATAGGTTTTGATTACATGACTGAGAGTGTGTATTTATAAAAAGAAAGAAAAATAAAGAAAGTGTTCTTCTACTGAGGTCTGGGCACCAGGATTGTCCAGATCAAAGAATGAATGGAAGGGCCTGAAGAGAGCTGAGCACATTCAGAAGAGGGTGGAATCACACAAGATAAGAAAAGAAAAAGATTTTCAAAAACAGATTAGCCTTCAGGTGGAAAGTTGCCCAGAGCTTGTAATGAGGGCAGAGAAGTGATGATTAGGTTTGGCAAACTGGAAGGCATTTGTGATCTTGACAACAAACATTTCTGTGCAGTAATGAAATAGAAATTGGAAAAGAATGGGAGGTTGGGAAGTGGAGATTATAATACCTACAGGGAATGCCTCTGGAAGAAATGGAGGACGTGCCCTTCAGAGGAAATTTTTTCTCTGATGGGAGCAATATCTGAAGGGCTTTACAACAGATTCCATGTCTCTCACACCATAGTGTTTGGTGAACACATGACATCCTGACAGTCAGCCACTGACCCCTTACAGCAGAGAGGAGCCTGTTCCCTTAGCATGACATCATGAGCGGGCACTATAGCCCTCCCAGATCTAGCCTGATGGTCTGCAGAACACACTTGTAAATTCTCTGTGAAGCACCAAAGACCCAGTACCAGGGCAGCACAGGTCCACAGGAGTCACCTTATCAAGTGTTAAGTGTTGCTGCCACTTCAGTAAAAGCTCTCTGGGGTGATGTGGAGCCAGCCTGTCCCAGTGCTTTGGAAATATGTTCAGATTTTAATGATGTAAAGAAGAGGATTTATTTCTTCCATCAACTCAATGCCAGGGAAAGCCCTTGGTACCAGATGGTGTCAATGGAACCAAAACCAAATTTCCAAAATAAAAATATTGACTCCTCACTTCTACTCTCTCTCTGTGTTAAAACTTTCTTTGTTAGACAAATATCACAAAGTTTCTTAATCTGATCCCTGCTCCTGCATGCAGTTGGCAAAACCAAGCTGCCATGGAGGGCCCCCATGTTCCTTTTGCTCTCCATGTCTCATTCCTACTGATCCTCTGGCACTTTTTCTCCCTCCTGATGGGCACAATTATGGTGATTTGCCCCTGACTCAGTCAGTCCCTCAGCCGTGGTTCCAACCAGTTCAGCCCCTTGTCCCTATTCATGGAGCGGCATTGAGCAATGACGGCTGCACCCTTCTATTTCTGATCCTCTGGAAGGAAGCAGGGGGAGGCTGTGGGACTTTGTATCCACACGTCTTGCTGTCATGAAGCTAGAGGCGCTGGTAGCAGGATGCACACATGCCAGGCAATGTTTCTCTATACATGATCTCATTTAATCCTCACAAAACCCAGGGAAGAAAATGGTAACACTGTCATTTATGCAGAAGGGAGCTGATTCAACCATTTCATGTCATGAGACCCAAGTTGACACTCTAGTTGGGCACAGACAAGAATTCAATATTATATTTGTCTGACTACCTACTCTGTTAACTTCCCACTGTTGCAGTACCACTTTGCAGATATATGCCACTGAGAATATTCCTTTACAGAGATATCTTCCTTAATTGCTTTTTTCACCTGTCTCGGCCTCTCCTGCTTGCTGTTGTTTCTACCTCATTCCTTTAGCAAGTCTTTTCTCCCAAACCTTTTCAGACACCCACCCTGAGTCTATAGCACATAAGTGTTTCTCATTCTGATTGAAATGAGCTGTATTTGCAATTTGCCTGGGGCTGCCACGCAGTTTTTATTTATGGATGAATGGACAGACACCTAAACAAACAAGTAAGGATGGATCTTTAAAAATCTTGGGAATGGATGATAATATTGTCTTGGGGGTCTCTGCACACACAGGCAAAGACACAGCACACCAAGGAGTCCTGAGAGAAGTATTTTTTTCTAACCTTGGACCAGGGGCAGCAGCATCCTCTGACCTGGGGTTATTTACACATCAGGCCGGTCACACAGGAGTGGGGTTCTTCCCTCAGTGTTTTCCACTTGCAGCCCCTCCTCTGTGCGGTGCCATTTCTGCCTGTTGGGTCATATCGCTACCTCTCCCCAGCCCTTGAAGAATCCTCCGGCTCTTAAATTGAGTCCTGTCAATTTTCTCAGATGTCATTTGCTCCTTTTCTCAGAACTTCTGTTCCCTCATTTGCGACTCTTCACCTTTGATGCTTGAAGTTCTCTGGCTCCTTAATTTCCCCTTTTAGAAAAACATCTCAATCCTGTCACTCGTACTTACAACCAGCTCATCTTTAACCTTACTTTTTTTTTTTTTCCCCCTTCAAGACTTGAAATGAGTGCTTCTCTCATACCAGTCTCTGTAATTGATTTTGGTCTGAGCCTGGCTTCGGTGTATCTGAGCCTTCCCCTGCTAGGAAACAGCTGTCCCTGACTCCTTAGCCCATCACTCGTCTATCTCAATTCACCATTGACTCAGGGCATCGGGCATGCTGTGGTCAAATAAGTTAAAATCCTGAGCCCCTTCAGACCTACTGCTTGTGGAACAGAAGTAGTACCAGGGTCTTCATGCCATGTGCATGTGTGCTCAGTGGCTTCAGACGCAGCTGATGGTTTGCAGCCCTATGGGCTGTAGCCTGCCAGGCTATACTCCCCATAGAGTTCAGAAATTAAGATTTGGATTTTGGACAGTTGTGGAATGTCTACCCATACCCTTTGGTCTTTGCCATTAATCTGGTTCTTCTTGATTCATTGTACATATTTCTGTTGTAAGAGTATCGTATCAGATAAAGCTAATTTATATTCAACTGAGACACCAAGTTTTCATGGCATATAGATGGGGTAACAGTGAAAACAGTGGCAAACTTTATTTGGAGGGGGGGCTCCACAATCACCGCAGATGGCGACTGCAGCCATGAAATTAAAAGACACTTACTCCTTGGAAGGAAAGTTATGACCAACCTAGACAGCATATTAAAAAGCAGAAGCGTTACTTTGCCAACAAAGGTCTGTTTAGTCAAGGGTATGGTTTTTCCAGTAGTCATGTATGGATGTGAGAGTTGGATTATAAAGAAAGCTGAGTGCTGAAGAATTGATGCTCTTGAACTGTGGTGTTGGAGAAGACTCTGGAGAGTCACTTGGACAGCAAGGGGATCCAACCAGTCTTTGTTAAAGGAAATCAGTCCTGAATATTCATTGGAAAGACTGATGTTGAAGCTGAAACTCCAATACTTTGCCACCTGATGTGAAGAACTGATTCATTTGAAAAGCCCCTGATGCTGGGAAAGATTGAAGGAGGGAGGAGAAGGGGGCGACAGAGGATGAGATGGTTGGATGGCATCATCGACTCAATGGGCATGAGTTTTAGTAAACTCCGGGAGTTGGTTATGGACAGGGCGGCCTGTTGTTATGCAGTCCATGGGGTCACAAGGAGTCGGACACAACTGAGTGACTGAACTGAACTGAGGCACCAAGAATATTTTTGGATTGCTTCTAGATTTGGAAACCTCACCAACCTCTTTTAAATATTTCAGAAGCCCCTTTACATCCACCACTTAACAACTGAGATCTTTCTGTTATCCTTAGAGTGTAGTTCTGTATACTTTTATTGACACTTTGCAAAAAGCAGAGACTTCACATCACTTTGCTGACAAAAGTCTGTATGCTACTGCTAAGTCACTTCAGTCGTGTCCGACTCTGTGCGATTCCATAGACCGCAGCCCACCAGGCTCCCCCGTCTCTGGGATTCTCCAGGCAAGAACACTGGAGTGGGTTGCCATTTCCTCTCCAATGCAGGAAAGTGAAAAGTGAAAGTGAAGTCGCTCAGTCATGTCCAACTCTTAGCTACCCCATGAACTACAGCCTACCAGGCTCCTCCGTCCATGGGATTTTCCAGGCAAGAGTACTGGAGTGGGGTGCCATTGCCTTCTCAGAAAGGTCTGTATAGTCAAGTGAAATGAAAGTCACTCAGTTATGTCTGACTCTTTGCAACCCCATTGACTATACAGTCCATGGAATCCTCCAGGCCAGAATACTGGAGTGGGCAGCCTTTCCCTTCTCCAGGGGATCTTTCCCAGGGACTGAACCCGGGTCTCCAATGCTGCAGATGGATTCTTTATCAGCTGAGCCACAAGGAAGCCCTTGTATAGTCAAAGCTATGGTTTTTCCAGTAGTCATGTACAAATGTGATAGCTGGACCATAAAGAAAATTGAGAATGGAAGAATTGATGCTTTCAAATTGCAGTGCTGGTGAAGACTCGAGAATCTTTTGGACAGCAAGGAGATCAAGCCAGTCAATTTTAAAGAAAATCAATCTTGAATATTCATTGGAAGGACTGGTGCCGAAGTAGAAGCTCCAATACTTTGGCCACTAGATGTGAAGAGCCAACTGATTGGAAAAGACCCTGGTGCTGTGAAAGACTGAAGGCAGAAGGAGAAGGGGGCAGCAGAGGATGAGATGGTTGGATGGCATCATAGACTCAGTGAGCAACATCTAGGAGGTAGTGAAGGACAGGGAAGCCTGACGTGTTGCAGTCCACAGGGTTGAAAAGAGTGGGACATGGCTGAGCCACTGAATGACAACAACATCCTGATTTTGGAATTAAGCCAATTTCTTAGATTCAACAATGAATGGTGTACGTATTGTAAGGATAGGGTACATATGTACAGAAAAAAGTTAGGGGGATGAATATGGATTGTCAGATGGGCTACATTCTCCACTGTGATGTAGTGAATGTCACGTGAGGGCAATTGCATGAAGAACTTTGCCATCCTGACCAGGTAAGAAGTGTGCAGATGCACTGTGATAGGAGGGACAGGGCAAGGGTCGGAGCTTGTAGTAAGTGGTGGAGCTTGGAGTGTGTGGCTTCAGAAGGTGAAGTCTATATATGTCAAGTTAGGGAGATAGTTGTCTGCCAGAAGAAAGCAAACTATTTGAAAGAAAATATAAAACTGCAACTGAGTTGATTTATCTGATTCAAGGGACTGATCAGTTCATTAAGGATGTGATGCTCGTGACAGATTATGTAAGTTTTTTGTTTCATGAGCTTCAAAATAGGATTACCTGGATTTACTCCGTATCCTTCTGTGAATTTTTTTTTCTTTTTTTTAATTCCAAGAGACAGGGTCTGTCCTGGGGGAGAGCTTCAGGTTTATTTCTGATCTCTCTTTATCACTGTGGCTTCCATTGCCATTTGCACAAGAGAGACTCCAAATTCTTTAGCTGTCTCCTGAGATCACCAGATCTGAATCTGCAACAACCTACTTGATGTTAATGACATGCACTATGGCCTCTAGGAAAAGCACAATCTTCTCCTTTCTCCTCCATGAATGGCCCTAGTAAGTAAAGGGATTTCCTAACAAAATAGAGTTGAATAATTTTTATATAAAGTTTGTCCTTGGTATAAGGGTTATAGATGAACCTTGTGCAGGGAAAAGGTGACTTTCTCTAGAACTTGACATCTTATTCTTCCTCCAAACACAAGAGAAGTAGGAACCAAAGGATGTGGTGAGTTCAGTTTGTGCTTTACACAATTGGAGTGTAACAGCTTTTGCAGACTTTCTAACAACCATACAATCAGGTTGAAAGTGAAAGTTGGAAGTTAGTCACACATTTATGTCCGACTCTTTGTGATCCCATGGACTGTAGCCCGCCAGGCTCCTCTGTCCTTGGAATTCTCCAGGCAAGAGTACTGGAGGGGGTTGCCATTTCCTTCTCCAGGAATCAGGTTGACTGCTCCCTAAACAAACTTTCATCTCAAAAACCTGTTCTTTCCATCTTTCCCTTAATGCATCTCTTTTTTAGAAAATCTAGACCTCATCTGTGTACAGAAATTCTAGATATTTTCCTTAAGGACTGAAAAGGAAACATTTACTACTATAGAAATCTGCACTTGCTTTGAAAATTATAAATGGGATAAAAAGCACACTTCTACATTTAATTAAATGTAGCATTCTCCTTGAGTGAAAAGAGCAGAAAGGAGAGACTAGTAAGGAAAAATAAATCATTCTGAATATAGGATGCATAAAATAAATCCAAATTATACAAATAAATTGGAGTTTTCAGAGTCAGGGTTGAAACAGTTGCACATATTGATGGAACTAAAGTGGGGCTGTCTTTAGAGTAGGGATGGAAACTGTTTGCTTCTGTCAAGTGTAGAATAGTGAATTCAAGACATGGCTCAATAAGTATTCACTTAATAAGTAGCAATACATAATCAGTATTCTGTTTTCTATTCTGTAATTTGACTCCCTCTCTCTCTCCCTCTCCCTCCCCCCCACCTCTCTCTCTCTCTATATATATATATATAGGCTTCCCTTGTGGCTAAGCTGGTAAAGAATCTGCCTGCAATGTTGGAAACTTGGGTTTGATCCCTGGGTTGGGAAGATCCCTTAGAAGGGGATATATATATTTGACATATCTATCTATACTATTTTATGTGATGATTGGTACATATGGTCACCTTTCATATATAAAGTTTCACATCCATAGATTGAACCACCTTTGGAACAAAAATATTTACCAAAAAATTCCAAAAGTTCCAAAGCACAAAACTTGAATTTGTTGTGTACCTACACAGCATTTACATTATATTAATTATTATAAGTAATCTGGAGATGATGTAAAGAGGAAGATGTGCATAAGTTATTTGCAAATACTACACAGTTTTATATAAAGAGCTTAAGTTTCTACAGATTTTGGTATCCAAGATGCGAACCATTAAATTTCATTTCTTTTTGGGGTCTTTACCTTTGCTTAAGAGATACACTTTTCAAATTCCATTCTCAAATTAGCATGTCTAATGTTTACTTATATGTATTTCTCTGACATAATAATAAACAATATTCTATCAGTTCTAGCAAGGTCCCCTTCATAAATGCCCAGGAGAAAGTTCATCTCTCATTGCCATATGGTTCAGGTCTTCACATTTTAATCCATCATCCTCACATTGACAATAAATATAGTTGCAACATAAATATTAATAAAATGTATTGGAGACATTTCTTTCATCCATATCCCTTATATATTGTCATTTCATTGTTTATAAGACTAATGTCTGACTTTTCTCAGTGATAAAATTTCAGGACAAATGATTTTTCAAGTTTTCAATGGAAGGTCACTTTGGAAAGAGAATAATTATCACCAGCATTTATTTTTGAATATACAAAAATAATTATGGAAAAAAAATCACTTGTTTGTACTTTCATTTTACTTAAAATAGCTTTTGGTTTTTATTGAGGTGATGGGAATGTTATGGCTATGAATTCACCAAAATTTTTAGGTTCAGTGATCTTCAGGATATGAAAAATGGTTACTGTGAGAGGATAAGGGGGATGCTTTTATTAACCTAATTGACAAAAACAGTGAAAGAACTTACAAATCACAGCACTATATAACTTGGATTTTTTTAATGAAAATGGAATAATAGCAATTATAATAATTATTATTAAATAAATCACAGTAACTAAAAGAAGTGTTCACTCTCCCCAGTGGAGAGAGGTGTCAGGATAAAGTGTCTTTCATTCCATAACTTTCCCGTCTCTTCCTCCCCTGGTTCTCCTATGGATTCTTCATACTTTCCCATGATGCTGGTCCCACAAGCAGAAGTGCATGCTGGGAAAAAATGATACTGCTCCTTCCCTGAAATTCTGTCTCTAATCTGAAATAATATGTCTTTTTCATAATACAGATTTAGTTAAATTCTTACAGTCCAAATAATTTATTATAAATAGTTAATATATAGATAATTATTTGGTCACATTCTGACTTCAGATGAGAAAAAAAATACAAACTTACTTATTCTTCAATAACTATTATTAGAGAAAGCAGATATGATACGGTCAGCTAAAGCTGTCTATAAGATTGCTTTTGTTTATGTAGAGTTTTCTGAAATCCTTTAACCTAATATAAGAAAATATAAAACTTTGGGATTATCATCATCCCACACTTTAAAAAATTAATATGTCGTCATAGAAAGAAAGCCATTTTTTTTTTTCCTGCAACAGCCTTGGGAGAGATGTAATATTCTTCAAAGATTTTAGAAACTAGTTAAATCTTTTTCTTCTCATAATTTTTTCTTGTAGTGATGCTTCGTGACAGTGTTGAGGAGTGCTGGTCAGATGTTTTATAACTTCCCTCAATGAAGACTTGCTTGATTTTTTTAATGATTACACTGGGGTTATGTGTTATAGGGAGGAAAACTAGCAGAAGTAAAGTGTCATCCTCATCACATCATATCAAGAGTGCATGCTACACCTAAGACTTAAAACTGTTGAGTTAACCTTTGTCCTTGTTCTTGAGGTAGTGTTTGTTAGGTGTCTCAGCTGTAAAATTGCTCTTCTCTTCCCTTCCATTTTCCACATTGCACTCTTTGGAAAAAAAAAGTCATTAAATGGGGGAAATAAGCTTCACTTCCTGGAGGGAACATGAATAACATGGGATTTTTCTGTATAGGAAATCATCTATTCTCCCCCCATTTATTTATTCAATCACTTATTCTTGAGTCTGTATGGACTCGTGAATATTTATTTTATACTTTGTGTTAAAACATTTATAACATTTAAAATTTTTTTCTCTTTTATTTTTTTTATTTTTTTATAATTTTATTTTTAAACTTTACAATATTGTATTAGTTTTGCCAAATATCGAAATGAATCTGAGAAACCCTAAGGTGAATCTGCACGTAAATCCTTGATTGTTTTCTTACTAACAAAATATTTTGGGTCTAAAGGTAGCAAATTTTTTAAGGCTTTGGATACATTTTTCCATATTGCCTATCACAAATGTTATAAAAATTTCCACTTTATATCTAAAATGCTGTCTCCTAACCATTCATAAAACGGCATGGAAAATATCTTTTCATTCTATTACTATATCCCTTAACAGACATATCTCAGACCTTTTCACGTTTTAGGAACAACTGTATATGAAATATTCTGTCATCAAATGCACAGTATATTTTGCCTTTATCATCAGCAAGACCGCTATCTGTCTTAACTACTTCAGAAATGGCATTTAAGCCTCATTATTTGGAAATGCACTTGATAAAAATGATGCCCTCTGGGTGGAATTCACCTGTTGCTCTACTTGTTTGCTTTCCAGCCAGAGATAAGTGAGTGGGATAGGGAAGGTCATGGGCGATTTTATCAATGGTACAGATTTAGCAGTGGTCAACTCAAGTGCTGATTGTGTTACATCTAACTGTCATGGCGATCCTCCGAATGAATGTGACTGCCTCTATTTTGCAGGGCAGGAAACCAGTTCCAAGATGTGAAGTTGCCCAAGATTACATGTTTAGTTCAGTATTAATATTAATGTTGTATTAATGCTTTATACCTAACACCATGTTTAATCTTCCCATAACCATGCAGAGTGTTATCCTCAATTTACAGACATCAAAACAGGCATTTAAAAGTGTTGAGAAGCTTGCCTGAGGTAAGCAAAGCTGAAAACTAGTAAGCTGGTTTTCCATTTTGCATCATTTTTCTTCAAATCCATGCTGCTCCATGTGGTGTAGATAATAGTTACAGATATATGTGGATTTTCATATATAATTTATGATTATTTTTTATTTGGCTGCACTGTTGTGCAACATTGTTTGGAGAAGGAGGTATAGCAGGAAGCATAGAAAAGAATCATAAAATAGATGAGTAATCTAGAATTTTATATAGAAATAAATTCTATACTCTATATCGACATGTCGCTTGTGTTAATTTAATTCTAAATTCTTTCTTTCTTCCTAATACTATTAAGCATTTGCCTCCATTTAACCTCAGAGATAATGTAGTAGTCTGGACCATTTAAATGCTGGTCCAGACTACATTAAATTTAGAAAAGCTGATCCAGACTACATTATCTGTGAGGTTAAAACCTTACCCTTTACCTAGACTCATGGTGGCTCAGGTGGTAAATTATCCACTGCAATACAAGAGACCTGGGTTTGATCCCTGGGTCAGGAAGATCCCCTGGAGAAGGGCTAGGCTACCCACTCCAGTATTCTTGCCTGCAGAATCTGATGTAGAGAGGAGCCTGGCGGGCTATAGTCCATGGGGTCACAAAGAGTTAGACTCGATTGAACGACTAACACTACTACCAGATTTATGCCAAAATATTTAGTAAAGTCTCTAGCATTGTCACATATAGGTTTACAAGCCCTTTGCCCCCTTGCTAGAGAAGAGAGATTTTTTTTGTTTTGTTTTAAGGAAAAATGCTATGGATTCAGACAGACATATTTTTAACTGTAGCTTACCTCTTATTTTCTGTGTACATTTGGTCAAAACGTGATCTTTTGAGCCTTAGTTTTTCTACAAAATGTCACGGCTTTAAAGATAGTTGTATGTGCTTAGTCATTTTAGAGATGTCCAACTCTTTGAGACTTTATGGATTGTATGCCTCTAGGCTCCTCTGTCCATTGGATTCTCTAAGCAAGAATACCGTAGTGGGTTGCCATGCATTCCTCCAGGGAGAATCTTCTTGACCCAGGGATTGAACCCACGTCTCCTGTGTCTCCTGCATTGTAGGTGGATTCTTTATCCTGTTAGCCACCTGGGAAACCCTTAAAGAGGGTAGAATAAAACCATTATTACTATATACAGTATAATTAAAACACTTAGAAAACAAAAATACAGAAACAAACACAAAAAAGAATAAATTCAAATTTTCTAAACACCTAAGGCAAATTATGAGTCTCATCAGCAAATTCCTGTAATGATTTCCTCAACAGAAGGAAGCTTGCAAAGAAATGAAGATTTTTCACACTTTTAGTTGAATACAGATGGTAATAAAATTAAGCATCTCAGGAAATCTTGGTCTAGTAATCAGGTGACTAGAGCAAGGATGTTCAGAACTGGGGAAAAAAAGAAATAACAGAAAATATCTAATGCTAGACATTGCATAGGTAAGAGAACAGTGATGGAACAACAGCATCCACATGTTCCAAGACCTTTCCCTGACTGCTTGAGGCTGCTATAGAAGTCAGGTGGATTGATCATGATGTATTTGTAGAGTTCAGCCAGGAAGAGAAACTACTCTGTATTCCAGGGTTTACATTAATACTGAAGAAGCAATGTTGCCCTTGAATCTAAGTTTCAATCAAGTTGCTTTCATTAACTTTCAATCCAAACTGGCCAGTCTACCCATATTAATAAATTCACACTGATTCAAATTTGCATTCTTACCCCCGTCAAACACCCTTAGAATACATCCTGGTGCATTTTCTTCAGCATTCTATATTTATGAATTGGCAAGATGTTGCTATATGTTTTTGTGTATGATAACTCTTCTCAGACTCTGTATTTATGCTCTAGGGAATCCACATGGATTTGAACCTAACACTGCTTTTGAAGCAATGAGAGATGAGGATTGAGGACTGAGCAATGAGGATTTGGGTTTTGAGGAGATTCAACTTGCCTCTGCAAGACAACTGCCTATGACAAGTGTATTATTAAGATCATTAGTCAAGGGGAAGCAAACCTACTCAGAAAAAGAGACAGATGTGCTTTGGTTGTTGTTGTTTTATGTGTGTGTGTTTTTCTTTGGCTTTGTTTTGTTTTGTTTTCTCTCCTGGGATTTGAGAATTTGTAATCCCAATCCCAAGTCTTTCAATTCTTCTTATACCTTATAACCCATAAGAGACCCAGGGAGGTTATGAATTTCATGTATATGGTAATTCAGCCACTTGTTGGAGATGACTTTGGGCTTGATTTCCTGAAATATTTGCCCTCTAGCAATATAGCAGAACTGTCACAGAAAATATCTATTTTCTATCCATGCCTAGAGCCGAGTGTTAAAGTTCCAACTTAGCACTTTTTTTCCTTACGATCTTCAACATATTCAGAAGCTGGCTGCCCACAAAACTGTACACTGTATTTCTACCACAATTGTCTGTTGCTAAAACTGCATGTGCTAAATCACTTCAGTCATGTCTGATTCTGTGTGACCCTATGGACGGCAGCCTGACAGGCTCCTCTGTCCATAGAATTCTCCAGGCAAGAATACTGGAGAGGGTTGCTGTGCCCTCCTCCGGGGGATCTTCCTGAACCAGGGATCAAACCGGAATCTCTTATGTCTAACCTGTTTTGGCAAGTAGGTTCTTTACCACTAGCACCACCTGCTGCTAAGTCACTTCAGTCGTGTCCGACTCTGTGCGACCCCATAGACGGCAGCCCACCAGGCTCCCCTGTCCCTGGGATTGTCCAAGCAAGAACAATGGAGTGGGTTGCTGTTTCCTTCTCCAATGCATAAAAGTGAAAAGTGAAAGGGAAGTCACTCAGTCTTGTCTGACTCTTCATTACCCCATGGACTGCAGCCTACCAGGATCCTCCGTCCATGGGATTTTGGAAGTCCTAATACTACATAGCATTGCCAAACCTCACCTCCAAAGAAACTTCACCTTATAGATTAACAGCTGTTTGCGTGTGTGCCAAGTTGCTTCACTTGTGTCCTACTCTGTGACCCCTTGGACTGTAGCCCCGCAGGTTCCTCTGTCCCTGAAATTATCCAGGCAAGAATACTGGAGTGGGTTGTCATTTCCACCTTCAGGGATCAAACTTGCATCTCCTGCATCTCCTGCATTGACAGGCAGATTCTTTACCAACTGCACCACCTGGGAAGCTGATTATTTCTGAGTGAAACATGTATTTTAAAGTTGATGCATGTGATTGATAAGGACCAATCCCGTATATTCTCTGTTTCAGTCACAAGCTCCCACTCTGTGCCCACTCCACCCTGCTCTGGGAGTGCCCTCACATGCTTCCCCAGCCTCTGCAAACCACCTCATCACAGCTCTCCCTACTTGGCTACCAGTCCAGCTGTTTTAGAATGTCAGGAGGGGAACAGTTTCAGTTCCTTCCCTATCCAACTGCAAGGCTCTTAAATGGGCTCATAAATGATTCTTTAATTTATCACATCATGTCAGATCACAGTGAAACCAAGCGGGACCCTGTGGGGCTCCTGGGCATAGAAGCCTTTTTTATCCCTTGTTTCTTGTAGGCCAGACTCCAGACCCCATGACTTTCCCTGAGTTCCAAAGGGCAGATTGGACCAGTTGCTCATTAAGGGAGGAGCAGTCAAGAAACCAAGGAGGCAAGATCAAAGGAACTAGAGTTCATCAGGATTAGGAGACCAACCACCTGGGACCCTGCACATGCCTTAATCTTGTTAGCCACCCCACTCTTGAACCATTTCTATAAAACTCCTCCCCAAACTTCCTTAGGTTGGGACACAGTTTTTAGAGACCAGAGCCTACTGTGTCCCCCTTTGACTGGTAAAGCAATAAAACCATCCTTTTCTATTAAACCCCAACCTCTGTTCTGAGATTTGATTTGGCACCAGGGTACAGAGAGGCTGAGCTTTCATATTCAATGGGGGCAAAAAGTTCTTTCCCTTACAATGGATTTAAAACTCGTGACTAAAGAGCAGGGATAAGCATAGAGAAGTTTCTCATCTCAATCTCACCCCCTCATCATCTACCTTCCACAGCCAGTGTGTGATGTTACTTATTCACATGACTACCTGTTTATTTTTGTGCCATCACACTGGAAAAGTGCTCTCTGTGAAGAAAGGAACTTAATCTCTCTTATTACTAAATTTTTTAAATGAAGAGATTATTATTTCTATTATTTGTTTAACACAACAAAGCCAAGTATTTTTTTTTAATATATTTCTCAAACTGTTTCTTTGACACTCGGCAAATTATTTCATTTCTCTCTGATGGACTCCCCTTATGTGAAATAGTAATATTAATATTGAAGTGAAGTGGCTCAGTTGTGCCCAACTCTGTGATCTCATGGACTATACAGTCCATGGAACTCTCCAGGCCAGAATACTGGAATTGGTAGCCTTTCTCTTCTCCAGGGGATCTTCCCAACCCAGGGATCGAACTCAGGTCTCCCACATTGCAGACAGATTCTTTACAAGCTGAGCCACAAGGGAAGCCCAACAATACTGGAGTGGGTAGTCTATCCCTTCTGTAGTGGATCTTCCTGACCCAAGATTTGAACCAGAGTCTCCTGCATTGCAGGTGGATTCTATAACAACTGCACTATCAGGGAACTGGGTTGGCTTCCCTGGTGGCTCAGACAGTAAAGCATCTGCCTACAATGTGGGAGACCTGGGTTCGATTCCTGGGTCGGGAAGATCCCCTGGAGAAGGAAATGGCAATCCACTCCAGCACTCTTGCCTGGAAAATCCCATGGACGGAACAGCATGATAGGCTACAGTCCACGGCGTCACAAAGAGTCGGACTGAGTGACTTCACTTCACTTCACTTCACACAGTTTGTTTGGGTTTCTCCGTAAGATGTTACAGAAATACCCAAATGAATATTTTGGTTAATGTAATACATGAAACTTAAGGGACACAACTGATAAGGAAGCACTGTGTATCGACATAAAGAAATATACATGCTGTTCTTTGCATCTTCATTTTTAATTCATTTCTTCAATGTAAGCCTAAAGCTGGCATCTTGGGCTATATTATAATAATTCCAATATTGTCCAGTTTTCTACTGACCCAATTATTTGCCTACATTTGTCTGTTGCCTTTTATTTCTAGGTTGCCATCTGCTCTATTTTGACTTCTTTAAAGACTTCAGGTATGTGTAACTCAGCAGCTGAGAGGACTATGAACACAACTTATCTACAGTATTTATCAGACCTATCTTAACATGATATAGCCAATGCAGGAGATATAAGAAATGCAGGTTCAATTCCTTTGTCAGGAAGATGCCCTGGAGGAGGAAGTGGCAACCCACTCCAGTAATCTTGCCTAGAGAATTCCATGGACAGAGGAGACTGGCAGGCTGAGTCCATAGGGTTGCACCAAGTTGGACACGACTGAAGTCACTTAGCATGCATGCACACAGATAGATAGAAATATGGATACATATATTTATGTCATCTATTTCATCAGTGCTGGGTGCCCAACACTAGTGTTTTTTCTCACCCTTAGTCTATGTTTTCTGCTGAAAGATCCTCTTTTTGTAATTATATGTTTGGCTTTCGTAAAACTGATAATAGATACACAGTTTGTTTCACTTTTGCTTTGTGATCAAGATAATGTGTCTCTTTAATTCTTTATGAAGGCCTTTGCAGCTCTGGGACATCTTTAACTGTGCTATAGATGAGATTGTTCCCTGATGGCTCAGTGGGTAAAGAATCTGCCTGCAATTCAGGAGACACAGCAAACACGGGTTTGATCCCTGGATTGGGAAGATCCCTTGGAGAAGGAAATGGCAACACGCTACAGTACTCTTGCCTGGAAAATCCCATAGACAGAGGAGCCTGGTGGGCTACAGTCCAATGGGTCGCAAAGAGTCAGACACGACTGAGCAATTAAGCACGCGCACATGCACCATCCATCTATTTCTATAAAGATTAAGTTGACAACTGCTGAAATCACTGACAGTACTACAGTCACTGATAGACATGCACCCTGATAGAAATCAGGATACAAAACAGGATGGGGCACTCTATGCTTTGGAATAGCAGGCCCCAGAAATATCTCAGGAAGAATTTCACTGAACCCAAATTCTTGCATTTTCCCATATTGAAGAGCACTAAAATCATTAACTTGAAAAGTGACTAGCAGTAATCTTTCCCCAAGAATGTGCTTGTCTGCATGTACTCTGTAGCCAGAAATCCTATATGAAATGACTTCTTCCCCTCTCTTCAGAGTAATTCTCTCTGAGCTCCTGAGAGGTTGCCTCCTGGGCTGTAGTCCTCAGTAAGACATTGAATAAAACAAACTCACAATTCTTAGTTGTGTGTTTTTCTTTAAGTCAATGAAATTAATCAATACACTAATGCTTAGAGTTCTGAGAGTCCTTCATTGTTTCTTTCAAGATGTCACTAACTGATATCCCCACACACCTAAGTTACATATTTGGAAATTCTTCCCAAATCCTACAATCTAAAAGGATACATTTCAACAGAATAAAATCTTTGTGACTTTACTTCTTCCTGGGTAAAGAGATGTGATTTTTCTGGTCATAGCTTTGTCCCAATTTGCTGACAGCCTCTTGGAAAATCACAACTATTTCTGCAGCTCAGTCTCTACATAAGAAGAAGGGAGATTCAATTAGATAACTACTGAACTTATTATCAAATTGGCTTGTATAATTCAACTTGGTATCCTGGAGACTCCTTCAGGGCATCAGATTCAACATGACAATTCAATAATAATTAAAATAAGAACAAGTAACAATGTGTTTGTTAGCTAGGCAAGGTAAGTGTTCAGTTCAGTTCAGTTCAGTCGCTCAGTCGTATCTGACTCTTTGTGACCCCATGAACTGCTGCATGCCAGGCCTCCCTGTCCATCGCCAACTCCCGGAGTCTACCCAAACCCAGATCCATTGAGTTTGTGATGCCATCCAGTCATCTCATCCTCTGTCATCCCCTTCTCCTCCTGCCCTCAATCTTTCCCAGCATCAGGGTCTTTTCCAATGAGTCAGCTCTTCGCATCAGGCGGCCAAAGTATTGGAGTTTCAGCTTCAACATCAGTCTTAGCAATGAACACCCAGGACTGATCTCCTTTAGGATGGGCTGTTTGGATCTCCTTGCAGTCCAGAGGACTCTCAAGAGTCTTCTCCAACACCATAGTTCAAAAGCATCAATTCTTCAGTGCTCAGCTTTCTTTATAGTCCAACTCTCACATCCATATATGACTACTGGAAAAACCATAGCCTTGATTAGACAGACCTTTACTGACAAAGTAATGTCTCTGCTTTTCAATATGCTATCTAGGTTGGTCATAACTTTCCTTCCAAGGAGTAAGTGTCTTTTAATTTCATGGCTGCAGTCACCATTGTTGGAGATATGTCTCCAGGACTTGGAATCGGTGAACCTGAAAGAACAACACTTGGACAGTCTCTGCAAGGACTGACAAGTTTATTTCTGCAGTCAAGCCTTTTTATAGGAGCAAGGAACAAAGAGCTTAGAGCATACAGCCAGCAGAACACATACAAGGCTAGGATATAATCAGTAAAAGATACTTCAAGGAACAGCGCATTCTTAACAACCCATTTATTTATCCATTACCCATTTTCTCAAGCAACGTTTTTAATGTTTAATTGTTAAATCTAGGCGCCGAGCATAGCCAAAGGCAGGAAATGTCCTTCAGCAATCAGTACACAAATGCCTGGGTACTTCTGGCCCTTCGCCATTTTCCCACGGACTTTCTCCTCAAGGCTATTTAGCACTGTGCCTCCCAACATATCCTCCTTTTGTTTTTTAGTTTAAACACGGCAGCTGTTAGTTGGACTCCGTCGTAGGAGGCAAGGAGTCTTGAGTAGAGACATCTGTATAGAATTGTGTAGTGCCATACCAGATAGGGTTCCTACTGTAACAATAGATATTAGACTAAGAATGCCAGCAATAATCCATCCTATTATGCGCCTTGACCTCCTTAAGCCATATTTGAGCAAAACTGAGAGAAATACAGAGTCGGTCCATGGTTCTGTTAGGTTAACAGGAAGCCACAAATCAGATCTTTGCTTGACTATTGCAATGTTGACATAATGATATGAAATAGTATGGTTTAAACACGTCTACAAGGCACATGCTGTACAGTTAACAGTCTTAGCAGAAAGATCTATGTCGAAGTTACCTACAATAAACATGTACGGGAGGTGCACACAAGATTAGATATAACCTGTACTATCGTATAAAAAGGTATAGTTTTGAGGTTTTTAAGGCTTTCGCAGTCCCATACACATTGGCAAAGCACTCCAATGCAGCAGGCATCTTCCACACATGCCATTGCTCAGGTCCTACAGTAGGGGTTCAGACATTGAAGTTTTTTCTTCGGCTTCTCTATGGTCATTGATGAGACTCTTCGCGTCAGCTGCGTCACCTGTCGGGGGAGTCTGGTCTTGGGGTCCTTCTCGGTAATGGACATGGCGAAGTGGAACCCAGATTTCTTCTCCATCTGCAACGACAAGACCGTAACCTCTGCCTAGGAGTCGTAAGATTCCTGGCAACCATTGATTAAACTGCTTATACCATATTGGTGTGTTGGCTTCTAACGGTTTCTTACTGTTTTCCTCTGCAAAATGTCTGTCTGCACGACTATCAGAACTATCTTTTAGTAAATTTTAAAAAATTAAGGAATAAAGAGTTAAAGATAATAACAGTTGAGGGTTCATAGGATAAGAAGTGTATCTCCTCTTCCATTTTCCCCCTTTCTGTTTTAACAAATGAGTTTTAAGAGTACGATGTGTTCTTTCGATAATTGCTTGACCCTGGGGATTGTAGGGTATCCCTACAATGTGTGTTATATTCCATTCCATTAGAAATGAATGAAATCAGTGAGAGGTAAATGCAGGCCCATTATCTGTTTTTAAGACCGAAGGTATTCCCATAACAGGGAAGGTGAGTAAAAGTGCGGAAATGGCGTGTTTGCTGGATTCTGAAGAGACAGGCACTGCCCATATAAAACCTGAAAATGTATCCACTGAGACAAAAAGCAAAGAAAGCTTTCCCAAGGAGCAATGAGTGAAGTCGGATTGCCAAAGGGAGTTAGGCTGTTGCCCACGAGGATTAACTCCTGAACTATGATACGTAAGTGCAGAGGAGCACAGACGTCACAGGATTTAATGATATGTCTCACTTCAGTGAGGGGAATATGGTATTTAGAGTGCAATCTTTTAGCATTGGTATGAAGATTAGTGTGTTTGTCCATAGCAGATGTAAAGATAGGAGCTATGAACTTATTAACAGCATCGTTCCCTGCTGCCAGGGGGCCAGGTAAACCTGAATGAGCACATATATGTGCAATGAAGAAAGGTTCCATACGTGACTGAATTAAGGCTTGGGTCTTTGAAAAGAGAATATATAATTCTTCATCTAGGTTGTGTAAAAAGGCAGTAACAAAATTGGGGAAAAGGGAAGCAAGGTATTTGGAATCAGTATAGACATTGAAGGATGATGGTTGAAGAGATAAAACAGCATATAAAGTATACAATTCAACTCTTTGTACTGAAGAATAGGTAGTGGGTAATTTCTCTTTGATGTCAGGGCCAACAATCCCAGCTATGCCTTTTTTGTTGCCATCAATGAAATAGGTAGGTGCATTTGAAATAGGCTGGAAGGCAATGATATTAGTTACTCTAAATTTAGTAAATTGTAGGAAGTCCCATAATTTTCCTTTCGGCAAATGTAATGAGATAACGTTCTGAAAGTCACTTAATGCTATTTGCATGGTGATGTTATACTGTAAGGCAATTTGTAATTCCTTTTTTGTCAAAGGGACATGTATTGCATATGGATCAAATCCAGTTAAGGTTTGTACACGGCTTCTTCCTAATACAATTAGCTGTCCTATTTTCTCAATGTATGATACGATTTTCTTTGACTGCTTAGTATGTAGATATACCCATTCTATCAGGCTGTTTTGAGCTATTATTGCAGTAGGTGAATGTTTGGTGGGGAATATATATAAATAGATCAGTTGGGTATGGTCCAGCCGAGTAGAGAAAGATTGTTGAATGTGTTTTTCAACAAATTTTAATTTTTCTTTCACTTTTTTGTTAGCTGTCTAGGACTATTCGGGTTAGGGTGTCCCTCTAAAATTTTAAATAAATTTTGTAATGCATAGGTGGGAATGCCAATAGATGATTGAAGCCAATTAATATCTCCTATCAATTTTTGAAAATCGTTTAATGTGGGTACAGAATGCACAGAGATTTGAGTTTTTTGAGGTTTTATCTTAGACTCTTCCATAACGTGTCCTAGGTAATTAAAGGGTGCTTTCAATTGAATTTTATCTGGCACAACAAGTAGGTCATGATTTTGAAGAGTGGTGGTGACTTCATCATATAACTGTTGTAAACAAAGTTCAGATTCCATGGAAAGAAATATGTCATCCATATAATGAATTATGAAGGCAGTAGGATATTTATCTCTACTGGGTTGTAATAAAACAGATATGAGATATTGGCAAATGGTAGGAGAGTTCATCATCCCCTGAGGTAAAACCTTCCATTGAAATCTTTTAACAGGAGCCATGTGATTTATAGAGGGAACTGAAAAAGCAAAACATTTTTTATCTTTAGGATGCAAAGTTATAGTAAAAAAGCAGTCTTGTAAATCAATAATAATTACAGGCCATCCTTTTGGCACCATGGAAGGGGAGGGCAATCCAGGTTGTAAGGGCCCCATAGGAATCATAGTATTATTAACATTTCTTAAATCTATCAACATTCACCATTTTCCTGATTTCTTTTTTATTACAAAAACAGGAGAATTCCATGGGAAAAATGAAGGCTGTATATGATTTTTCTGTAATTGCTCATTTACTAACTGTGTGATAGCTGCCAACTTTTTTTTAGTCAGGGGCCACTGAGGTGTCCATACTGGGGCATCAGATTCCCAATCAAGAGGCAGCGGTGTTAACTCAATGGCCCCCATCAAAAAGGCTCATTTACAGAGATCATGGCTTTCGTTTGTTCAAGAAAATCCTTTCCCCACAAATTAATAGGGATACTGGTAATATATGGTTTGATGTAAACTACAATTTGATCAGGACCATAAGCTTGTAAATAGGATGCACTGATGAAAGTTCGTGTAGCGTCAGCCTCTCCTACCCCTAACAGTCTGGAAGGAGCCACAGTCTTACACCATTCAAGGGGCCATTCTTCAGTTCTAATAATGGAAATGTCGGCTCCTGTATCCAACATACCTGTGAAATTTTTTCCCCGTATCTTTAGAGTAAGCATAGGCTTTTGATGTTCCTTTAATAAGGTAGATAGTGAGGCGCTAAGGTTGGTGCTACCAAAACCTCCCTGCCTAATTTTATCAGATGCCCTCATTGGTTTGACATATGGCAAAAGTAATAATTGTGCAAAGTGTTCCCCTTTTTGTAGATATACATTTCTTAATTCTACAACATTCACCATGACATGTACCTCTCCTTCATAATCTTCATCCACAACTCCAGTCAATACTACTAAACCTTTCATTGTACAGCTGCTACGTCCCCAAATTAGTCCAACTGTTCCAGGTGGGATCGGACCATAATATCCAGTGGGGATTTTATGAGGATTGTATAATTCTATCAATTCCATATCATAAGGACTAGGTATATCAACGCAAGCACTCTTAGATGTAGCTGCTTGCAGTGTCATACTGTTGGGTCCTCCTTTTGTAGTGGGGCTAGAGGATAGCCCCTTTATTAGTTTCCCTGTTGTTTTTGTTGTGCCTCTGGTGTCAACGCATTTCCATCCTTATCGAATTTAGAACGACACTCATTCAACCAATGGAATCCCCTTTTACATTTTGGGCAAACTCCCGGGGGCCTTTTTTTTATTAGAAGTAAGATTATTTTTGGCTGTTTGCACTGGCATGCGGCGTTGTTTTTTCATATCGCCGGCCTTCCCGCAGTTAAAGCATTTAGCACTGGCAGCCTTTTGCACATTGAAAGTTTCTAGTGCCACTAATTTTGCTCTATGGGACATAGATCCGATATCTCTATAAGCTTTCAAATATTCCATAGGAGAACCAGTTTCTAGAATTGGTCTAAGCACAGATCGACACTCCTCATTAGCATTTTCAAAGGCAAGTTGTTTTAAAATAATATTTTGTAAGGTTTCATCTCTGATAGATTTTTTGATGGCATCCTTTAATTTTCCTATAAATTGGGCATATTCCTCCTCATGTCCCTGGGTAATCTTGACAAATGAACCATCAGAGTTAACATTATCAACCTTTGCCCATGCTCTGCAAGAAATTTCTCTAATGAAATGCAACATCTGAGGGGTAATATTATCTAATTGTGCAGTAATATTGGCCATGGCTCCCGTTCCAGTGAGTATATCATAGGTTAAATTGGCAGGGTTACCATGAGATTGCTGGTCAATCATCATTTGTCGGGCCTCATCACTAACCCACATTTGCCACTGAAGTAATTGTTGAGGATTTAGAACCATCTTTGCTACTTGAAAAAAAAATCATATGGCATCCAATGATCAGCCCATCCTCTGAGGAATTCTACACAGTAAGGAGAAGTAGGTCCATGCAGAGTGCATGCTTTCTTAAAGCTGGACAACATACCAAAATCTAGACCAGCCCAAGCATTCTTGCCTTGGGCAGGCTGATCAAACTGTATTGGGAAAGGGAAAGTGCAAGCAGGCATCTCCTGAGGAGGAGTGAAATGATTAGTACGAGCAAAGTTAGCAACTGCTGTTACAGATAGAGCAGAAGGAAAAACCTCAGGTTTGGGCTGTCCGTTGAATGAAATGACCTCTGCTCTAAGTGGCTTCAGTTTTGACACATCCTGTATACATACGTCTCCAAGCTGTTTTTCCAGGGATTGTGTCTGATTAAGCATAACATTCTTATATTTCAAAGCACCTTGCATATTTTGTTCCTTAAGCTCATATTCATGTAAAGACTGAACAGTTTCTACTTCCAAATCAACATTATGCCCTTCAATTTGTTCTATGGCAGCCCGTATGAGTGACCATGTAACTCACCATTGAGGGGGGAATATGGACTCCTTGCCAATATGCTCGCAAAACATTATTTTCAACCTTTTTCCATATGTCTAGATCGAGCATCTGCTCCTCTGGGAACTACGGATTATGTTCCAGTAAAATATGATAGCAGTCATTCAACTGATCTCTTGAAACAGTAACACCATTTTGTTTCAGAAAGTGATGCATTATAGAAATGAAAGGAATCTTACTGCTGTTGTCCCATCCTGCTTACCTCTTTCTGCAGGGCTCGCCGCTTTGTTCAGTCTTCCTTCAAGTCCCTGTTCGTGGCGCCACTTGTTGGAGATATGTCTCTGGGACTTGGAAACGGTGAACCTGAAAGAACAACACTTGGACAGTCTCTGCAAGGACTGACAAGTTTATTTCTGCAGTCAAGCCTTTTTATAGGAGCAAGGAACAAAGAGCTTAGAGCATACAGCCAGCAGAACACATACAAGGCTAGGATATAATCAGTAAAAGATACTTCAAGGAACAGCACATTCTTAATGACCCATGTATTTATCCATAACCCATTTTCTCAAGCAATGTCTTTAATGTTTAATTGTTAAATCTAGGTGCCGAGCATAGCCAAAGGCAGGAAATGTTCTTCAGCAATCAGTACACAAATGCCTGGGTACTTCTGGCCCTTCGCCATTTTCCCATGGACTTTCTCCTTCAAGGCTATTTAGCACTGTGCCTCCCAACAGCCATCTCCAGTGATTTTGTAGATTCTCCATTAAACAGATAAGAAAGCTGAGGCTAATGTGTAAGTGATTTTCAAAGATGCCATTGTTTGAAAAAGGGCATCAGAATACAAATCGTATGACCCTAAGGCCCTTGTTTTTACAGTTACATTCTAAATAGTTTTTCCTTCCAAGTATCAAATGGAATACTTTAGAAACACAGATAACTTAAGGACTCACCCCACCTACCAGCTTAGATATTTAACTTTGAAAATTTCATTTAAAAGAGAATATAACCTGAATGTTCCAAAAGCAAAACAATTAAAGAAAGAAATAAAAGAATTTAAAGGAACTTATATGCAGAGTACATCCTGAGAAACACTGGGCTGGAGGAAGCACAAGCTGGAATCAAGATTGCCAGGAGAAATATCAATAACCTCAGATATGCAGATGACACCACCCTTATGGCAGAAAGTGAAGAAGAACTAAATAGCCTCTTGATGAAAGTGAAAGAGAAAAGTGAAAAAGTTGGCTTAAAGCTCAACATTCAGAAAATAAGATCATGGTATCCAGTCCCATAACTTGATGGCAAATATATGGGGAAACAGTGGCTGACTTTATTTTTCTGGGCTCCAAAATCACTGCAGATGGTGATTGCAGCCATGAAATTAAAAGACACTTACTCCTTGGAAGGAAAGTTATGACCAACCTAGACAGCATATTGAAAAGCAGAGACATTACTTTGCCAACAAAGGTCCATTTAATCAAGGTTATGGTTTTTCCAGTGGTCATGTATGGATGTGAGAGTTGGACTATAAAGAAAGCTGAGCACTGAAGAATTTATGCTTTTGAACTGTGGTGTTGGAGAAGACTCTTGAAAATCCCCTGGACTGCAAGGAGATCCAACCAGTCCATCCTAAAGGAGATCAGTCCTGGGTGTTCATTGCTAAGACTGATGTTGAAGCTGAAACTCCAATACTTTGGCCACCTGATGCGAAGAGCTGACTCATTTGAAAAGACCTGATGCTGGAAAGATTGAGGGTAGGAGGAGAAGGGGACGACAGAGGATGAAATGGTTGGATGGCATCACAAACTCAATGGATCTGGGTTTGGGTGGACTCCAGGAGTTGGTGATTGACAGGGAAGCCTGGCATGCTGTAGTTCATGGGGTTGCAAAGAGTCAGACATGACTGAGTGACTGAACTGAATGGAACTGAACTGAAATAAAAAATATTTAGTCTCACCCACAAAGGTTTAAGATGAGAGTGAACCTGTGGTACCAGGGACATCAGAGTCAAACAGCATATAAATTTGGGTGATTTAAGGGCATAAAATCAAATAATTTATACAAATATAAGAAAAACAGCACTCAATTATTGGTATCAAATAATTCAATTAATTTTGATGTTAGCCTCCAGGGATAAATAAAACTGCACATATTCCAAGTCTTAAAGACTATGAATCTTATTTTATGTCTAGATACTAACATTTGAAAAAATTATAATCAGAGAAATTCAGATACTGACTGAAGCAAATCATTAACTATAAAAAAAAGCATACTCAAAAGCTTACAGTTGCATTTTTCAGAAAATACAAAAAGGTATATCTTCTTTTTTTAGCTGCAATCCTATAAACAAGTGTTTTGGTTAAAAGAATAAAGATTTGGCAATACTACATAAAGTTTATACAATTTTTAATACAATTTGCACATAATCTAGTATGTGGTCTTCAGAGCAAATTTGTTAGGTAAATATGGAAGGTGAGGAACATGGACTTACACGGAAAAAGAAGTTTAGAAAACTTCTAAGAGTGTCATTCTGCACTGTGAGTTTACATTTTGATGTGGACATTCTTAGTGCTCTGTTGGCCCACTTAATTCCTAATTATAATTTCAGAGCTAAACTACAGATGGTTCTTTGACCGGCCTTCATTTGATTTCCTAGAAAATGTATTACATTTGTATTTATTATGTATTATCATTTTATTCAAATTCAACCAATTTTTAATATATCACACTGTAATTTTATATTAATAAATATTTATGTTTATTGATACCACCCTTGTTCCAGAAGGTAATTTAGTTAGCATATGTAAATGCATTAAATATAATGAAACTTTAGAACATTTTTTTTGGTGAAGGAAATGGCAACCCACTCTAGTACTCTTGCCTGGAAAATTCCGTGGATGGAGGAGCCTGGTAGGCTACTGTCCATGGGGTCACAAAGAGTCGAACACAACTGAGAGACTTCACTCTCTTAGAAAATTTTAAAAATTCAAGTGGCAGGTACAAATGAAAGAGGAAGTGATGAAAAAGAAGCCGTTCAAGTCCAAAAATAAAAAAATATTATAATGACCTAATATATTGGCTGAAATTGTGTTATAAAACTATGTTCCATCAATGAGAGGAAATGATTAATTCACTATATTCAAAAATACAGAAAAAAGAAAAAACTTGCACAGGAAAAATAAAAATTCTCTGCAGTAAGTTGAGACATAAATTTTTCTCAGCTCTTCAGCATATTCTTTTGGTTTTGTGTCTCTACTCAGGCTACACAGATTAGACTACACAGGCTATGACTTCCTTGAGGGCTAGGATGAGTCATGCTCACCTGTAAGAGAGCATGATTAATCTCAGTAATAGTTTCCTTTACAATATTGTGTTAGTTTCTACTGTGTTAGTTTCAAAGCAAAATGAATCAGCTGCTGTTGTTGTTGTCGTTCAGTTGCCAAGTCATGTCTGACTTTCTGCGACCCCATGGATTGCAGCAGGCCAGGCTTCCTCATCCTTCCCTATCACCCTGAATTTGCTCAAGCTCATGTCCCTTGAGTCGGTGATGCCATCCAACCATTTCATCTTCTGTCGTCCCCTTCTCCTCTTGCCTTCAATCTTTCCCCAAATCAGGGTCTTTTCCAATGAGCTGGCTTACTGTATCAGGTGGCCAAAGTATTGGAGCTTCAGCTTTGCCATCAGTCCTTCCAATGAATATTCAGGACTGATTTTTTTTAGGATTAACTGGTTTGATCTCCTTGTTGCTCAAAGGATTCTCTAGTACCATAGTTTGAAAGCATCAGTTCTTTGGCACTCAGCCTTCTTTATGGCCTAGTTCTCATATCTGTACTTGACTACTGGAAAAAACAGAGCCTTGACTATATGGACCTTTGTCAACAAAGTGATGTCTCTGCTTTTTAACACGCTGTCTAGGTGTGTGATAGCTTTTCTTCCAAGGAGCAAGTGTCTTTTAATTTCCTGGCTGCAGTCACCATCCTCAGTGATTTTGGTGACAGAGAAAATTTCAGTTTCCACTGCACAGTAAAATGAGTCAGCCATACATATACATAGACCCCTCCCTTTTGGACTTCCTTCCCATTCAGATCACAGTGCATTCAGTTGTGTTCCCTGTGCTGTACTATATATTATTAGTTATCTGTTTTGTAATTAGTGTCGATAGTAACATGTGTCAATCTCAATCACCCAGTTGCTCCCTTTCCCCCTTGGTATCCTTGTGTCTATTCTATGTCTGCTTCTCTATTTCTGCTTTGTAAATAAGTTCATTTTTACCATTTTTCTAAACTTCAAAATTATGCATTATATATATTGTAAAGAAACTATACTCCAATAAAAAATTAATTTAAAAATAAAATAAACCAAACAAGCAAAATCAGTTTCCTTATAGAGTGAGGTAATAACCACTGTATAGAAATCCTACAGTTAAACTTTAGCAAGATTAGTGATCTCAGATGCTCTCTATCTGCTTCTTTGGTCAAACAATCATTAAGTTGGAGAAAAACTGTAGATGATTATTTTTCTTCTTTAATCTGCAATTTTTTTTAAAGAGTGATCTTAAATCTCCCATTATGTTAATAAAATTATGTAATTAGGGCTCTTAGAAATCTCTTTGTAAGTTTGTGGAATTATGCATTCAACTGTATTAAGTGCACTTACATCTCCTTTGCTAGAACAGAGGACCATGCTTCTCTGCAAGAGAGCCTGAAAAATGTGATTTTCACTGAGAGTGGTAAAAAGGCCCCTAACCTTGTAATTGTGGAGGGGAAAAAAAAAGCATGAGGTGGATAAAAAGCCTTCTCTTCCATGCAGGTCTGTTTTGATCATGAAGTTTCCCCCTTTTTTCACTCATTTTTATTTTTTATATTCCCCTGCCCCCCGCCATGTTTGTGGGCTTTCCAGGTGGCACCAGCGGTAAAGAATCCACCTATCAAACCACCTACCACCTATCAATTGGTAGTGCTAAAGAATCCACCTACCACCTACCAATTGGTCCATACCGAAATCAGATTGATTATAGTCTTTGCAGCCAAAGATGGAGAAGCTCCATACAATCAGCAAAAGCAAGACTGGGAGCTGACTGGGGCTCAGACCATGAACTCATTATTGCCAAAATCAGACTTAAATTGAAGAAAGTGGTTTTTCTAGTGGAAAAACCACTAGACCATTCAGGTATGACCTAAATCAAATCCCTTATGATTATACAGTGGAAGTGAGAAATAGATTCAAGGGATTAGATCTCATAGACAGAGTGCCTGAAGAACTATGGGTGGAGGTTCATGACATTGTACAGGAGATGGGGATCAAGACCATTCCCATGGAAAAGAAATGCAAAAAACCAAAATGGCTTTCTGAGGAGGCCTTACAAATAGCTGAGAAAAGCAGAGAAGTGCAAAGCAAAGGAGAAAAGGAAAGATATACCCATTTGAATGCAGAGTTCCAAAGAATAGCAAGGAGAGATAAGAAAGCCTTCCTCAGTAAGCAGTGTAAAGAAACAGAGGAAAACAACAGAGTGGGAAAGACTAGAGATCTCTTCAAGAAAATTAGATATACCAAGGGAACATTTCATGCAAAGATGGGCACAATAAAGGACAGAAATGGTATGGACCTAACAGAAGCAGAAGATATTAAGAAGATGTGGCAAGAATACACAGAGGATCTGTACAAAAAGATCATCATTACCCAGATAATCATGATGGTGTAATCACTCACCTAGAGTCAGACATCCTGGAATGCAGTCAAGTGGGCCTTTGAGTGCATCACTATGAACAAAGCTAGTGGAGGTGACGGAATTCCAGTTGTGCTATTTCACATCTTAAAAGATGATGCTGTGAAAAGTGCTTCACTCAATACGCCAGCAAATTTGGAAAACTCAGAAATGGACACAAGACTGGAAAAGGTCAGTTTTCATTCCAATCCCAAAGAAAGGCAATGCCAAAGAATGGTCAATCTACCACACAGTTGCACTCATCTCACACGCTAGTAAAGTAATGCTCAAAATTCTCCAAGCTAGGCTTCAGCAATACGTGAACCATGAACTTCCAGATGTTCAAGCTGAATTTAGAACAGGCGGAGGAACCAGAGATCAAATTGCCAACATCCACTGGATCACTGAAAAAGCAAGAGAGTTCCAGAAAAACATCTACTTCTGCTTTATTGACTATGCCAAAGCCTTTGACTGTGTGGATCTCAAAAAACTGTGGAAAATTCTTTAAGTGATGGGAATACCAGAACACCTGACCTGGCTCCTGAGAAATCTGTGTGCAGGTCAGGAAGCAACAGTTAGAACTGGGCATAGAACTCAGACTGGTTCCAAGTGGGGAAAGGAGTACATCAAGGCTGTATATTGTCATCCTACTTATTTAACTTACAAGCAGAGTACCTCATGAGAAATGCTGGGCTGGATGAAGCACAAGCTGGAATCAAGATTGCTGGGAGAAATATCAGTAACCGCAGATATGCAGATGACATCACCCTTAGGGCAGAAAGTGAAGAAAAACTAAAGAGTCTTTTGATGAAAGTGAAAGAGGAGAGTGAAAAAGTTGGCTTAAAACTAAGTTTTCAGAAAACTAAGATCATGGAATCTGGTCCCATCACTTCATGGCAAATAGATGGGGAAACAGTGGAAACAGTGACAGACTTTATTTTGGGGGGCTCCAAAATCACTGCAGATGGTGACTGTAGCCATGAAATTAAAAGATGCTTGCTTCTTGGAAGAAAAATTATGACCAACCTAGACAGCATTTTAAAAAGCAGAGACATTACTTTGGCAACAAAGGTCCATCTAGTCAAAGCTATGGTTTTTCCAGTAGTCATATATGGATGTGAGAATTGGACTATAAGGAAAGATGAGTGCCAAAGAATTGATGCTGTTGAACTGAGGTGTTGGAGAAGACTCTTGAGAGTCCGTTGGACTGCAAGGAAATCCAACCAGTCCATCATAAAGGAAATCAGTCCTGAATATTCACTGGAAGGACTGTTGCTGAAACTGAAAATCCAATACTTTGGCCACCTGATGCGAAGAACCGACTCATTTGAAAAGACCCTGATGCTGGGAAAGATTGAAGGCAGGAGGAAGAGAGGGACAACAGAGGATGAGATGGTTGGATGGCATCATCAACTCAATGGACATGAGTTTGGGTAAACTCTGGGAGTTGGTGATGTACAGGGAGGCCTGTTGTGTTGCAGTCCATGGGGTTGCAAAGAGTCGATAGGACTGAGTGACCAAACTGAACCAATGTAGCAGAAATAAAAGATGTGGCTTTGATTCCTGGGGCAGAATATTTCCCCCATGTTTGTATACTCAGTCGCTTCTGTCATGTTCAACTCTTTGTCACCCCATGCAGTGTAGCCTGCCAGAGTTGCTCTGTCCATGGGATTCTCCAAGGCAAGAATACTGGATTGGGTAGCCATTTCCTTCTCCAGGGGATCTTCCTGACCCAAAGGATCAAACCCAGTTCTCTTGTATCTCCTGCTTTGGCAAATAGATTCTTCACCACTAGTGCCACCTTATTTATATTTGGCATTACTTCACACTTTATGGGTTTCCCTGGTAGCTCAGCTGGTAAAGAATCCACCTGCAATGCAGGAGATCCTGGTTCCATTCCTGGGTCAGGAAGATCTATTGGAGAAGGGATAGGCTACCCACTCCAGTATTCTTGGGTTTCCTGGTGGCTCAGAAGGTAAAGAATCTGCCTACAATAAGGGCAACTTGGGTTCAGTCTCTATGTTGGGAAGATTCTCTGGAGAAGGGAACTCACTACCCACTCCAGTACTCATGCCTGGAGAATCCCATGGACAGAGCAGCCTGGTAGGCTACAGTCCATGGCGTCACAAAGGCTCGGACATGAGTGATCCACCTTCACTTTCACTTTCACACCTTATGCTCCCAATGTAGAAACAAGTCATATAAACTGTTATTTCAGAACTCTTGTCTTTCACCAAATTTGAGATGTACAGATCTAATTAGCAAACCAAAGGGAGGTTTTCATTCAATTTCTGGTCACTGTGTTGACTATCATAATCTTAGAAGAACTAAATGACTTGGGAGAGCTATAACTTTTAACTGCATTTTGTACTGGAAACAGCGACCTAAATGAGCAAAAATTCAACCTAATTGTACCTCCATCTTTCAGCATCTATAACTCAGCAATATAATGTTCTTTGTGTGTTTGTTTGTCTGCTGCTAAGTCACTTCAGTCATGTTCGACTCTATGCGACCACATAGAAGGCAGCTCACCAGGCTCCCCCGTCCCAGGATTCTCCAGGCAAGAACACTGGAGTGGGTTGCCATTTCCTTCTCCAATGCATGAAAGTGAAAAGTGAAAGTGAAAGTGAAGTCGCTCAGTTGTGTCTGATTCTTAGGGACCCTGTGGACTACAGCCTACCAGATTCCTCTGGCCATGGGAATTTCCAGGCAAGAGTAGTGGAGTGGGGTGCCATTGCCTTCTCCGTTGTTTGTCTAATATCATCTAAATTAAAACTCTTTGTGCAATAAGTTAAAAACAAAACCAACAGAATGGGAGAAAATAGTTGCAAGTCCTGTATCTGACAAGAGACCTAACTCCAGGATACAAGAAAAAAAAAAAAAAAAAACCGACAACTCAATAATAAAAAATACAATCCAATTAAAAATGAATGAAGGGTTGGAATAGACACGTTTCTAAAAAAGATATCCAAATGGCTGTTAAGTATGTGAACATATACTCAACCTCATCATCAATTAGAGAAATGTAAAGCAAAGCCACATGAGATGCTGTTTCACCTAGGACCCTGGGACCATTCTCATAAAAGTGACAGAGTGGTAAGTGTCAGAAAGGATATGGAGAAATTGGTAACGTCATATATTTTTGGTCAGAATGTAAAATGATACAACTGGAAAACAATCTGCCATCACCTAAAGTGTTAAACATAGAGTTACTGTGTTGCTGAGCACTTCCTCTCCTAGGTATAGATCTAAGAAAACTGGAAAAATTTGTCTACACAAAAATGTGTACATAAGTTTTTATAACAATATCATTCATAATAGCCAAAATTGAAAATACCCATGTCCAACAACTGCTACACAGATAAGTAAAACATGTTATTAATATATTTATAAAAGGCAATAATATTTTGTCCATCTTTTCTACAATAAAAATGAACTGATTCATGCTGAACATGGATGAAATGGTTCAACAAAGGTAACTCTATAGAGACAGACCATTGATTCATGCTTACCTAGTTTGAGGTAGGTAAAGGGGTAATGGGTCTTTCCAGGTGGTGCTAGTGGTAAAGAATTTTCCTGCCAATGCAGGAGACATAAAAGATGTGGGTTCGATCCCGGGTTGGGAAGATCCCCTAGAGGAGGGCATAGCAACCCACTCTAGTGTTCTTGCCTGGAGAATCCCATGGACAGAGGAGCCTGGCAGGCTGCAGTCCATAGCATCACAAAGAGTTGGACACACAACTGAAGTGACTTAACACACACACATGCAAAGGAGTAATGAGAAGAAACTGTTAATGGATATCAGGTGTTTTGAGGGATAAAAATGTCCTAAACTCTGTTGTATTTGTTGTTGCATAACTCTGTAAATATGCCACAGATTTTAAATCATGCATTTTAAATGAGAAAACCTAATGGTATACAAATATATTTCAATAAAACTATTGTATATGATTAATGTATGAAAGATATAGATAGATAGGTATCTCTGTAGAGTGTATGTTGTCAAAAATGAATGGTGATTGGTCAGATAGGAATCATCCCACTAGACCTAGTGTTTATGACCTCACAGACATTCTCTAGGCATCAACTTTTTACCCATTTTTGGTAACTCTTTTTTGACTTCTTAACTCAGTGATTATTCTCCAGCAAGCATCATAGAATCACAGAGCATTTCTAGTTCTCATTTATGGGGTCAAAAAGACTAGGTAAGCATCTTGCGTTGAAGAAGCATGTGTTTTTGTATGTCTAAGGGTTTGATTAAATGATTAGTTTTAACAAAAAAGTTTCAAAGAAAGTGTAAAATCATGACATAGGGATATAGGTCAAGACCAAAGACAAAGAAAAAGAAAATACTTTAAATCGGAGAGGTTTAACTAAACTCATATTTGGATGATGGACTGAGAGATGTCAATATTTCAGGAGGTTTACATAGAAGTTCATGGCACTAGACACGGAACACATGCAATTTAACTCAATTTACCACTGAGTTACACAAAAACAACTGTTAAGAAGAAGAGAAGCAATTGAGAGCTAAGGGCTAGGATAAGCAGCAAAGATTACCATCAAGTCCTTCATTTAGGAATCAGTAGACTTGGGTTTAGCTGCTTGCTCCTTTGTTTGTCGGTTCTTCAAATACTGTCATTTAACTGGATTGATCTCTTTTCTATGAAATCAACCACTACAAATAAATGGTCTCTAACATTCTAGGGCATTGTTGGTGGAAGTAGAGACTTCAGATAGAGGTGAAGAAAATTATTTAATTGATATGCACTATTAATTTCTACTTCTCTGTCACTGACTATACATTATTGGTATCCTGCATAGATAGAATACCTCTCCAGGATTAGGACAACACAAAAAACCTACGTGATATGGTTGCATCTCACTTTAATGCAATTTGATGTAATAAAACGCAATTTAGCAAATGTTCATTGAGGACCTCAATTTCTACTATAGTAGGTCATACAGAAAATACAACCTAACGTTAAAGGATTTCACATTATATTTATAAATAGGGCCACATAAAAATAACTTGAAGTACAAATTAATAAACAGGTTAAAGGTGTAGTCATTCCTAAAATGCAGGGCAGGAGGGAGTGACGTACTACATTTGGGGAGATTAAAGATGATATCCTGGAATGTTTTGCAATTGAGCTGGTAATTGAAAGGTTGATGGATGCTTTTTAGACAAAAGCTGAAGAAGGTAGGATATACAGGGTATTCCGCTCAGAAGGGAAGTAGGAATCTATGTCCAAAGGCCCATATCATCGTGGTATACCAAATAAATGCCTAGTAAATAGTTTCACATGAGATCATTTTATTTGAAGTAGTTTTGTCTATTTTGTTTGTTTGTTTCTCATGACCGCTCTCCCCATGTACAAACTACCACCGCTGTCCTGGTACCAGAGGTGAGATACTGACATGGATGGATAGGAAATGAGGAAGTTTGCACCACTCTCTTGTTTTTCATTATGTTAAACACATAGGTCTCTTCAAAAGCCTGGTAATTTAATTAGGTTCTTATATTGAACTCTCAATTCACTAGAACCACATGGTTATGTTTCAAGGGTATTTGATAATCTCTTTCTTCCAGTTATAAAGAATGAAACCAAATAATAAATGCTGTTAACAATGATGATAATAATGCTATTAAAATGAACAATGATAATAATTTTCATTTTTATAGCTATCACTATGTGCCAAACTTTAAGTTCACCTCTATTTATTCATTTATGTAAACCCTACAAAAGCTAGCTACCCTATTCTGTAGGCAAAGATATTGAAACGTTGGGATAATGAATTCCCAGTTGCACATCTGAACCACAGCAGAAACTGGGACATCTAGCCCAGGACTGTCAGTCTCTAGAGTCTGAGCTCTGGCCCTTGCTGTGGTACCACTCCAGAGCAATTGGTGTCTCCAGAGTGAGGAAAGTTTGATCAGGATATCAGCCTGATGGAGAGATAGGGAAGTGATCATAAAGGAAATTTATATGTCATGATGAGCTGATCACATTTCCTGGGGATGGAGGACCACTGAAGAGTTTATGTGGGGCAATTTCATGATAAATTCTGTTGATACATTTGTTAAGAAGCACAGTGGGTACTGGGATGTTGTCACATCAAACTTCATACTTCATGACATTTTATTTTTCACTTTCAAGGAAAAGCAAAACAAAGAATAATGATTCTGACAGAAGGATGAAAAGTGGACTGAAGCAGGGAGATGACTAGATTCAGGGTTGGACCAAAGTGTGAACAAAAAGTCAATGGAGAGTAATTTGCTACTCAAGTGGGAAAGGGCTTAGGGAGTATAAAAAACAAGAGTAGATCAGGAAATGGTGATAAATAGAGAAGCTGCATAATGGTTGAGTAATTAGCTGAAGGTCACACACTGTTGTGTGGGTAAGCCAGCTCTCCAAAGGGGTTTGTTTCCAGGCTTTGTTGATTATTTAGGGTAAATAACCCACCATGACTAAACTCAAGATAGCAATCTGACATCACTGAATGTGGAATTGGAAAGAGAAGCACATACTGGGCTCTCAGGACTGAGGCAGTGAGTGTTGAGTGCAGGGAGGTAGGAGCCAGATGTAGGGAAGGTCATGGAGGTGGATGCCAGGCTCTTCAGTGCCACAGTGCAGGGCTTCATGCAGACCTGGAATTCAGATGGATTGCTGTCACATTTAGTAGACTAATGAATGAACAAGCTTGAGCTCTCATCCTTTTGAAACCTCAACTTCCTCATCTTCAAATTAGAGATAATATCTAATTCTGACAGTGGCTTTTAAAATTACATTATATAGCACCAATAGCATGGCCCTGGGCTTGGAGGGCAGAGCAACCCACTCCAGTATTCTTGCCTGGAGAGTCCCATGGACAGAGGAGACTGGGAGGCTATGGTCCATGGAGTCACAAAAAGTTGGACACGACTGAAGCAGCTAAGCAAGGAAGGCTTGGTACAGCAAGTCTTTAGTGAAGACATTGATATTATATTTATTAATCTTCATAAAGTGGTAGAGGATAAATACCCTGCAAGTAACAATTCCAGTACCTCCAACTATAGTGTATCCATGTCATTAAGAGTACAGAGTGTGGAGGTAAAGTGTTTTGATATTAATTCTGGTTAGACTACTTGCTAGTTTTTTTTTTTTTTGGATGTGAGAATATGAACTAAACTATCCCTATTTCAAATTTCTCATTTACAAAACAGTATTAATAGTTTCCACCTCATCAAAACACTGCGAGGATGTAGAGAGTAAAAGTATAGAATGCCCTTAGGATGATGTCGGGCACAGAGTTAGGACTTCGTAAGTGCTTACTATATTTATATTTATTTGAAATCAAAGACAGATATCGATTATTCTTAATATAACCTTTTCAAGACAGGGCTTCAACTTCTAACTCACCAATGATATTCAAAACCTAACTATTGCTTTCCTGGATGAGAAGTTGAGCTGAAGAATAAAACATGTTAAAGGCAGGAAAAAAATAATTCACATTTTAAAACAGGATATAAAAATGGAAATCTGAACAAGAGAGCAAAGATGATAGATGTGAAATTCCTGAACCAAAGTACATTGTAAGAAGTAATTCCACATCTCTTGGACCTCAAAGACACATCAAGGACATAAGAAGAATCAGAGGGTGGAAATAAATAAAAGAACTCTGAATCATGCATGGCTGCCTTTGGAGGAGGCTGCTGTCAGACTGTGCATCTCTTCCCCTGTCCAAAAGGATGGGGTGGAGGCTTTGTCGGCACCATAACTTTCAGGACCCAATGCAATATGAAAATGCAGGAGTCTTACTCAAACAGCAAGAAAAAAAAAAAGATTTTTATTTTTTCCCTTCTTCTTCTGTCTCTTTGATTCATCATAGAGATTTTTATCTTCTGTTTAATGTTTCACTCCCTCGGGTGCAGGAATATGGCTGTGAGTGAAGGCATTCACCCAGGGCCCTGACTTGTCCCTTAACACTGCTCATGGGAACACGGGCTTGACCCTGACCTTCCAGGACTCATGCTCAGGCCCCTTGAAGGGTCAGAGGACCCAAAACAGGGAGGCAGGGTGGTGGAGAGACCTTATGTAGTGTAGTCTCCAACCCCCAGTTCTCACTGTAGAATCACACAGAGCATGGATGCCTGTGCGTGGAGACCCTCTGAGCTTGGGGCCCTGTGCAGCTGTCCTGGCCACACATCTGTGAAGCAGCCTGTGCAAGCTGTCTAACGTCTACACCTTTGTGCCTCAGTTCTCCCTTCTAAAAAAAGAGTGTAATCAAAGCGAATGACCAATAATAGTATTATCACAATATCCATTCAAGTAAGACCTTTTATAACTTCAAAAGCCTACTTACCCTATCTCTGACAGATTTTAAAGCATTCTTACTAGGAATTATCTCTGTGTATCATTATGAAGATATTAATTCAGTTAAGACGTTTAACATACCCATAAATTCTTCTCTTACTCTTTTTCTAAATCTGGAGAATGATAATCCTAAGGCTATGTGTGTGTGTGAGAGAGAGAGAGACAGAAAAAGAGAGAGAGAGAGAGAGATCAGGATTAGTGAAGTATAATTTATATATTTCTGGGTCAGGAAGATCCCCTGGTGGAGGAAATGGCAACCCACCTCAATATTCTTGCCTGGAGAATTCTGGGAACACAGGAGCCTGGTGAGCTGCAGTCCATGGGGTCACAAAAAGTTGGACGTGACTGAGCACACATATACCTAAAATCACCCTTTTTAGGTACAAAGTTCAGTGAATTTTGTCAAATATATAGTTTTGGGTACCCACCACCAAAATTAGATAAAACATTTTCATCATCTTCCAAGTTGCAGCCTGCTCCTCTGGTGTAACCGCGAAGTACCAATGTACTCAGTGTTCATGTTCATCACCTGAAAGTTGCTGATCAGATTTCTGGCCCTCTTGGTTCACCTGTCCCAGATGGGGGTGAAAAATCATACAAGTGAATAACACAGGGCATGATTTTTGTGTGTCTGGCTTCTTTCACTTAATACAATGCCTTTTTGATGTATTGTTGCAAATATGTATCCCTGTTTTTTTCTATCATACTGAGCACTATTCCCGTGAATAGATGGACTCTCACTTGGTTTTGTGACAATGTGAGCACAGGAATCGCTATTATCTGACATTATGAGTAAAGTCCGTGGCATCTACTAATATTTCTATCCAAGGGTAGAATGAGATGACCCCTAATAAAAGCGTAGGAACAGCAACAACAAAAAGCATCTGTTTTATCCTATTCTATCAGTTGTACATTCATCCTAATGCTTACATATGTTCAGTAGCTCAGTCGTGCCTGACTCTTTGCAGCCCACTAGGTTCCTCTGCCTGTGGAATTTTCAGGCAAGAATCCTCTAGTGGGGTGCCATTTCCTCCTCCAGGGGATCTTCCCAACCCAGGAATTCAACCTGCGTCTCTTGCAGCTCCTTAATTGTCAGGTGGATTCTTTCCACTAATGCCATCTGGGAAGACTTAATGTTTATATAGCATTGTTTTATTTTCTGTGCACAGTTAAGAATTAAATAACAATAATTTTTTTTTTACATTTTCAAATATTTGTGTTAATCTTTATTTGAGTCTATTTAGAGATGTTTATTCTTAATAATTTAATTTAAACAATTGAATACTTTGATTTCAAATGAATATCATATCCTCATTTCTTACTTGCCTCTGTACTTTATCTATAGCATTCTATCAACTGTGTCTCTATATTTACTTTGATTGTTTTGGCTGTGGTAAAGAAAAAATTTTGTTTAAACACGTGGCTTGGATTATTTCACTTTCTTGCTTTTAATTTTTAAGTTGTATCATACTAGCAAAGGCTTGACATTCATAAATACTGATTTATGTGACCATGACCAAACAATAAGATCATTGAGTCTCTATAAATATATATGTATGTGTATATATATATATATACTTTTTTCATCTCAATGAAATACTGGCCTAGCAGACTGAACAATATGTCACTCATAAGAATAGTTTATATTTATTGACAGTACACTTCATGCTAGGCACTATGCAGACTATTTTTCCTATTTTATAAAGTTTTATCTTGATAAAAATATCCATCATAGACTTGTTTAATATATGTTAATTTTGCAGATGGGAAAATTGAGACTTGGGAGATTAAAATCCCTTAGGTAGGATGGCCTCAACTTAAATTAGAATTTAAACTAGAAGAACACTCTTGTTTTTCCCATAGTGTCCATTTGTTTCATACAGCAAAATGGTACGATGCACCCTGGGGAACAGGAGAAAGTATTAATGGAGGGAGACACATGTAATGGCCATGAATATGTGTGTGTGTGTGTGTGTGTGTGTATGAATGAATCTATGATGAAATATATGATTATAAATCATATACATATATATATATACTTTTTGTCAATATATTATATCTTAGGTCTCAAAATATGTTTTAAAGAATTAGGATATAAATATTTAGTATATGCATACGTAGATGTGTAGAAAAATCCCATTAATTAATGTTTACTGAAGTATAGTTGGTTTACAATGTCGTGTTAGTTTCTGGTGTACAGCAAAGTAATTCAGTTATACATACATATGTGTTACATATATATTCTTTATATATAATATATATATTATTTTTCAGATTTTTCCATTATAGATTATTATAATATATTGAATATAATTCCCTGTGCTATACAGTAGGACATTGTTGTTTATCTCTTTTATATAAAGTGGTGTGTATATATTAATCCCAAACTCCTACTTTGTCCTTCCCCCTCTTTCCCTTTTGGTAACCACATGTTTGTTTTATAAGTATGTGAGTCTCCTTATGGTTTTTAAATAAGCTCATTTGTATCATATTTTATCATAGAAAATCATTTTTAATTTTCAAATCACCTATAAAATATCAAGATTAGTCTGTCTCACACCCTCCCCATCACTGCCTATTTCATGATTAACTCCAAAATTGAGAGCTTGATTTGAAAGCTACTGTAAGCAATCACATGCTTAAGCTCTTATGACCTGAACATTAGTTGGTGTAATATCTTTATTTCTATCTGATAAAATGCTAAATTCTTCAGCTTGAGAAGGAATTTCTGTGTACTTCTAACTTGTCCTCACATACAGCGTCCATTACTCCTCAATGGAGTCTAGTCTCATTTGTAAGAAAATTTAAAATCCTCTTGAAATGGTTATCGCTGGTATGTGGTCTGTGACAATTGGTCTTGTTTTATTTTTATTAGATTACTTCAACTCAATACTTCCTACCAAATATTTCTGAGGCCTATAAAACATCCAGATGGAAGGGAACATGTTCTTTTATTAAACACATATTTTTGTGAATCCTTTTGCTACTGTTCTGGGGGGATAAGTCATAAACTATAAACAATATGCTCTGTGGAATGTATACTGCCCTGACTATATTAGTTTACCTGCCACCAGGAATTGTGCACATTTAAAAATAAAAATAAAATAAAATGAATCTACTGACAGCAAGGATCCCTATTTTTCTTCTTCATAAGACCTGTTAGAATATTTTAGAATTCTGCTGCAATTTGGCCATTTTTATTCCTTCATCCCAAACACTCCCAGAGGCTGAAATTTCCTTGTTTGTGTAGTTTAATTCTTCAAACTTTCATGCTTGTCATGTCGAGCATTTTTAAAACTGCAGATTTGTTTAAATGCATTTTGCTTCCAATAGCATTAAATCATTTATCATGTAAAATGCTGGCAAGATTTGGCAAAGGTTTCTCCCAGAGAAACAGACCAGAAAAGTTCAAGGGACTAAAAAGCTACATTGGAATATATTTAGTGTCTTTATGGAAAATAAACTTTCACCCAACAGGGTACTGAGACCCTGAACATAGAGTCCCTTGACTTGGAGGCCCATGGTCATATGCTGGGCTTCACAAAGCCTACATGCACTGCCCTTTGACCATCTGTTCTGTCTCAGATTCAAGGCTCCTCAGCAGGGCTTCCCTCATGGCTCATGTGGTAAAGAACCTGCCTGCAGTGCAGGAGACCTGGGTTCAATCCCTAAGTTGGAAAGATCTCCTGGAGAAGAGAATGACAACCCACTCCAGTATTCTTGCCTGAAGAGATTCACGGACAGAGGAACCTGGTGAGCTACACAGTCCATGGGGTCACAGAGAGTCCCACACGACTGACATACTAACACCTCACTCTCTGGGCTTAGATGACCTGGCTCCATCAGACATCTTGTTCTCCATCTTTACTACCAGGACAATAAGAGTACCCTCAATACAGAGGTTAAATGAGTTAAATACACATAAGTCCTTACAACAGTGCCTGGCATGTATTAATCATTCAATAAATGATAATTATTGCTACTGCTATTGCAATTATTTTTTCTTACAGAGCCAATAGAAGTACTAGTATATATACATTTGGATATTGTTTCTTCATTATATTCACTAAGTAAGACTTATATATTTTTTACTATAAACATGTTTAAAGTTTGTTCCTTTTATAATCTTATGCATCAGAATTGTATTATAGCTTCAATTTGAACAGTTACCTTCATTGATACCATTAAACATTAAACATCTTTTGCAAACAAATGTGCCTTTGTACAATATTCTTAGTCATAAAACATTCATTTTTGTCAAAAATGACATTAAGCTTTAATATTTTCAGTTGTTGATACTTAATATATGTGCATCTTACCTAACGATAAGATTATTTTCATGAAATATTTATTTACGACACTTTTCACCTGTTTTGTGTGAACCTCATTAAAGACCTGAAAGTCAAACTTGTCACCTATTTCTACAAGGCTTGTGTAGACATAGCAATGCATATTAGGTTACACTCATTCTACATTCTTTTCACTCAAATAGCACAAATTCAGCTCTAAATACCACCATTTTTACACCTACGGAGAGGTTTCCTAGATTCATCTGGCAAAAGTAATCAAATAATCTTCTGTATTCTTGTAATATGTTGTGTTTATAATGATTCTAGCTGTAGTGTGATAGATTATATTCTATTTTGTTGGTCCTAAAATGTCATTGATTGATTGATTGACATTGATTTTCACACTTTCATGTCTCTGAACTTGGAGTATGCCTTTTAATCAATGTCATCTTACAGCTGCTGTCAATTAGATATCAGTCATGATGTCTGTGTCATGGCCTGTGTACTCACAAAAATAAAAAACCACACCGTCAGAATTTAGAAGAAACTTCCAGAAACAGAATGTGGAAATATTTTTAACTCCTACCATTAAATTAACTGTAGAGAGGAGGGAGGTGACAATCAGAAGTTTTGGACAACATTCAGAAAGCAGGGGTAAATATTATAAATCTAGCTGAATGGCCTTTAATTCTTTCTGCATTATTTAAAAAATTCCAGCAACAGCTGTCAATACTTATATTGGGCAGAGAAGATGACATTGCTTGAATAAATACAGGATAGACTTCTCTGAGTTGAAAAGGGATTCAAAAGAATCAAACTTCACATGTGAAGAAAGGTAAAGAATCTCTTGCCCTAATGATCTGGGAGTGAGCAACAAGAATGAAGACAGAACATGAAATCTGGTGCAATGGGTCAGGGGACCTGCGGCCTCTATTGGACTGGGGTGCAGAGTCACTCTGAGTCCAGCTTTTATTCCTAAGTGTAGACTACAAGACTTTCTCAGATCTTGTTTTTCTCAAGACACAAGCTTCGTTAATCACGTACTCCTAAATGTCATGGACTACACTGACATAATCCAGATCTCCAAGTGTTTACCCCAGATCATTCCCTCTGGGCTAGTCTTGGGAACAATTAGCAAGTGCATAGGCAGCATTCATGCCTGACGCTGAGTCAGTGTTCCAAGGTCCATGCTTTCATGATCCTAGTCATGCTTCCTTCTGGGTCTGGCCTTGGGGTTTGTAAGAAGATTATTTTTAAGAAAAACATGAAATATAATCATTAACATAATTTCTTAATATTTGCTGTTTTTCCAGGTCCTATTTCTTTGAAATTTCTCAAGGCTGTGAAAGTACATTATTAGGAATTCCCACTACAAATAGCAACCAATTTAATTTGAATAAGTCTTAAAAAGCTCTTTCAAAAAGAAGACGGTAAGAAATCTACATAACTGCAATGTGTCATGGTTGCCTTGGCATTATTTTATATGTCTCAGTAGCACAAAACATAATGGAACATGTTAGGATCAATATTGCCTTAGAATCATTGAAATAAGATATTCACATGTCTGCTTCTCCATAAGAAGGTGAGATCCTCCAGATCAAGCACCGTATGTTACTCATCCTTTTTATTCTTCTTTCCAAGTATATCACTTGGCATGGGGATAGGTACTAAATACACTTATGAATAAATAAACGAAAGATTTGTTCTTGTGTATACAGCTTGTCCCCCTCAGTGGAGGCATAGATTCCTCAATTGATTCTTTGTTTTTCCTTTTTTATTTTTTGTAATTGAATTATAGTTGATTTACAACATTCTGTTAGTTTCCAGTGTACAGCACAGATATATATATATATATATATATATGTGTATGTATATGTATATGTGTATGCATATACAGACAGATAATTTTTCAGAATCTTTTCCATTATAGGTTGTTACAAAATATTGAGTACAATTTCCTGTGCTTTACAGTAGAATAGGCACCCCACTCCAGTACTCTTGCCTGGACAATCCCATGGACGGAGGACCCTGGTGGGCCGCGGTCCATAGGGTCGCTAAGAGTTGGACACGACTGAGCGACTTCACTTTCACTTTTCACTTTCATGCATTGGAGAAGGAAATGGCAACCCACTCCAGTATTCTTGCCTGGAGAATCCCAGGGACGGGGGAGCCTGGTGTGCTGCCGTCTATGGGGTCACACAGAGTCAGACACAACTGAAGCGACTTAACAGCAGCAGCAGCAGGAACTTATTGGGTTCCTAGATTGTCAGGTGATTAAATTATAGGAAAAAAAATACAGTTCCTGAACTCAGAGCTCATGGACTAGTGTATAGTTACAGGCACAGAAAGATACACAAGCCTGTACTAGAAAAGAAGTGTACCCAAGATTCACTGGCAACATACAACACGGTGAAATAAAGTTAGCAGTGTATGTTAGAGAAATTGTCCTAGAAGAGGAGCTTAAGCTGAGCCTTGACTGGAGATAATGAATTTTCAAGATGAGTGAAGTAGGGTGGCCTTTTTAGGTATATAAAGCATTAACACAGCAGAGGGAACAGGGAACTGACAAGGAACAAAGTGCATGTGTACAGGAAGTTTGAAGTAGTGAACATGTAGCTGAAGAAGAACCATGAGCTAGTTTGTGGAGACTTTTACGTCCTGATAAATCTGATAATGTTACAATTCATAAAAATAGTCCACAAATGATTTAAAGCAAAATCCTGCACAAAAGTGACTCTCTATTAATCATGGAAAGATGCTATGGGCCAGTGCATGATCTGAGTGGTCAGTGTGAACAAAGAAGTCAGAGAGACATCCTTCTGAGGAGGCTGATGGAACAGATGAGAAGGGCAGAAGAGCAAACTGCTGACTGTATATCCAAAAGATAATAGTGCATTGTGCATTTCCCCAGAGACCACTCCAATTGGTTTACCCACTTGCTATTTTCAGTAATATCCTTGCTCATCTCCAAGATATATGGGAGTTTGACCCTAGAGAGAACAGGTAATTTATTTTTGAATTTGAATAGAAGATTAAGAAAGGGGGTTAGTGATGTTGACATTTGCATGCCGACAGATGTGTCAGCAAATAGAGAAGTTCATTAATGGAACCTGACCCTTGAAAGTGTCATGACAATGCCAGAGAAAATCACCGCCGCGTGGACCAGGAGTCAGGCAATCAAACTAAGTCAGTTAGATCCCGGCAGAAGTCAAAGATCCTTCTACATCTATTTTGATTCATTCTCTCTAGGTTATTTCCTCTGGTCTTCATAACAGATTCTGTTATTTACATATTGATCTCCCCGTTAGAAAACGTGCCTTTTGAAGCAGGCTTCAGCTGTTAATCACTTGTGTATTTCTCCTCAATGTCCTCCAAATAGATGGTGTTTAGATAATAACTCTGGAAATTATTCAGATTTGTTCATATTTCCTTGTAATTCTACTATTTTACTATTATTTTTAAACATTTATTTTACTTAAGAATAATTGATTTACAATGTTATGTTAATTTCTGCTATTTAGAAAAGGGGTTCAGATATATTTCAATATATATTCTTGTAGTGTAGTGTAGTGTTACTTACTCAAGTCGTGTCTAACTCTTTGTGACCCCACGAACTGTAGCCCACCAGGCTCTTCTGTTCTTGGGATACTTCAGGCAAGAATACTGGAGTGGATTGGCATTCCCTTCTCCAGAGGATCTTCCCAACTCAGGGATCATACCCGGTCTTCTGCATTGCAGGCAGATTCTTCCCTGTCTGAGGTACAGGGAAGATCCACAGGGGAGATATATTCTTAAATAACATATTCTTTTTCACAGTTTTAACTTGCTAAATTTCTTAAATACAAAATTCCAGATCTGATATGGGATTATTGTACCTGGTGTGTTTATTTTACCTGGACCTTGTTCTAAAGACATTTTCAGGCTACTTTAAGTGTTTTTCATGATTTCAGTATAATTTCAAGTATATGCCATGATTTTAATGGCTTTGGTGAGACACATATATGTTTACAGTGTTCTATCTATTTTCTTGGTGCCAAGCAAAGGATGCTTGCCAATCAATAGTCCTTGTTTCCTTTTATCTTTTCTTGATCACACAAGGAGTGTACATTTTCCAGCTTCTCTAAGAGTTAGGTGTTTTGTCAACAGGGGAATATAGGCACACTCAACTTCCAGACTTGATCCATAAATGGCTCCTTTTTGCCCTTTCACGCAAAGAGCAGAGTGACCTTAGAAGCCAGGTGTTGAAGAAGTGACAATTTGGGCTTGGGTTAATGTTGAATTTGGATCCTGGAAAATTTATGTAATACTCAAATTGCAAAATTTTGTAAATAAAATATCCTAAATACAAAGAAAAAAAGTAGTCTGTAAAAACTAAAACAAAATGTCAGCAAAAGAGACACGGATGTATAGAACAGTCTTTTGGACTCTGTGGGAGAGGGAAGGGGGTGATGATTTGGAAGAATGGCATTGAAACATGTATAATACAATATAAGATGCAAATCGCCAGTCCAGGTTCCATGCAGGATACAGGAAGCTTGGGGCTGGTGCACTGGGATGACCCAGGGGATGGTATGGGGAGGGAGGTGAGAGAGGGGTTCAGGATCGGGAACACGTGTCCACCCATGGCGGATTCATGTTGATGTATGGCAAAACCAATACAATATTGTAAAGTAATTAGCCTCTAATTAAAATAAATAAATTTAAATTTCTAAAAAAAAAGAAGATTTATCAAGAGAAAAAAAAAACCAAAATGTTAGCACATTCAACTTTTAACTGGTAAATCATTTGGATACAGAAGTCTCTAGGGAAAGAGCATGTACTTGCTGGGTCAGATGTCTTAGAATGGGCTGTATGGACTCATTCTTTTTGAACTCATTTTTTTTTTTTTAATTTCTTCATTTTTATTTTTTTGCTCTTTTTAAAAATTATTTATTTTAATTGGTGGATAATTACTTGACAATATCATGATGATTTTTGCCATACATCAACATGAATCAGCCGCAGGTATACATGTGTCCCCCCATCCTGAAACTCCCTCCCATATCCCTTCCCACCCTATCCCTCTGGGTTGTCCCAGAGCGCTAGCTTTGGATGCCCTGTTTCCTGTGTCAAATTTGCACTGGTGATCCGTTTTACATATGGTAATGTACATGTTTCAAAGATATTCTCATAAATCATCCCACCCTTGCCTTCTCCCATGAAGTCAAAAGTCTGTTCTTTACATCTGTGTCTCCTTTGCAGACCTGCATGTAGGATGTTAATCGTAAAGCAGATGATAATAAAATACTGATTTGTCTATAGTTTAAAATTCAGTGAAGTAAGAAATCATACAATTCCCTGATAATTTTGCAAATGCAATGCAGATTTTTATGAAATTATATGTGTATCCTGTTATGAAACCAAATTATATTGTAGACCTATGGACAAATAATTAGCTTCCTTGTTATGCAGAAAAATACTTTATCATGGAACTGATTTCTCTTCCAGGTATTTTCAGAGTAATTTTCAGGTAATGAAAATACTGTAATAATATACAAAAGTGAAAATTAGCCTCAGATAATGCCCTCCCAGAAAAAACAATTCAAGGTCTTTCCTAAGTCAAGTGCATGGCCAGAGGTTATTCTTCACAAGTAATGGACAGGATCTAGTTAGCTTTTTCCAAAGTAAATATTTCTTTGAGCCAACACAGTAGACAGGCATGCTTTATGCTTGAGGCATGGATAGAATAGGTTTAAAATCAAGCTGATGGATTGTTACATTGAGACACTGCAGATGGCCACAGGATATGAATGTGAAAATTTAAGATAAGGAAAAAAAATCAGAGAATGCTTAAAATTCAATTATCATGATCTCAGAATCTCAACGTTCACTCCTTTTCTAAAATGGCATAATATGATTTTTAACATCACCAAATTTGCATGTGACTCAGATTTGCATGTGGGAAAACCTAGAAAGAGTGTGAGACCATCAATAATTCAAACTGTGCTTTTTATTGGGTAGAAATTTTCATTTTCTTGTAGTCCCTAAACACACATTGAGAGAAGTGACTGTATTCTAGTTTTGCTCCTTGGAGCCTGGAAGTGTTCTCAAAAAGACTTTTCGAATACAATTCTCCAGTTACACTGGTCAAAAGGCAAAATTCTCCTCGCAACCTAACCCATTGTAACATTCCTTTAAAATAAAATTGAAATGAATATGTTTCCCTTTCTCTTCCATTACCAGTTATAAAGACGGTGCAATCAGAACAAAAGGCATTTAAATGAGTGGGCACAGAAAAGCTCAGATTCTGCTTTTGCACACGCACTGCCTTCACAGTCCTAGCAACTCACATCTTATTATAAGTAGATAATGGGCAGGGAGCAGGCATCCCTCTTTAGAGTAATAGACGCACAATGTGAAATCAGAACTGTAACATTTGATTTCCACAATTGCTTCTTACTGAACAATACTTCTGAGAAAATTTCTTAACTTCTTTGGGCTTCTTTCCTCATAGTGAAAATTTGCATCACAATAGCAATGGCACCCCACTCCGGTACTCTTGCCTGGAAAATCCCATGGACAGAGGAGCCTGGTAGGCTGCAGTCCATGAGGTCGCTAAGAGTCGGACACGACTGAGCGACTTCACTTTTCACTTTCATGCATTGGAGAAGGAAATGGCAACCCACTCCAGTGTTCTTGCCTGGAGAATCCCAGGGACAGAAGAGCCTGGTAGAAGGCTGTCTGTGGGGTCGCAGAGTCGGACACAACTGAAGCGACTTAGCAGCAGCAGCCACGACGTAGAATTCTGGTGGCTTTTGATATTGGGCTGAGCCCAATGGCTAGCAATGTAATTTATACAATTACTCCTTTAGATTTTCATTCTTCATTCTTCTAACAATTCATATCGTATCAATCATATCATAACAATTCATATCTAACAATTCATATCAATCAATCATCTCCTTTAAAAAATTCCCTAATCATTAATAACAATAATTGTTTTTGTTTAGTCTCTAAGTCGTGTCCGACTCTGCAACACCAGGGTCCTCTGCCCATGGGATTCTCCAGGCAAGAATACTGGAGTGGGCTGCGATTTCCTTCTCCAGGGGTCTTCCCCACCCAAATCCAACCCGAATCTCCTGCATTACAAGTGGATTCTTTATCGCTGAGCTATCTGAGAAGCCCAATAAAGATAATAATAATAGTTATTATTCTTTGAGCACTTATTCTGTTCTAAGGATTTCTGTTCTAAGGACTGTTCTAAGGATTTCATGTGGATCATTACAGTCCATGTAGAAGGTTCTGTCATCACCCTCATTTTACTGATCTCAAAGCTGAGACTCAGGAAACGTAGGTAGCATCTTCAAGCTTCAACCATGGTACATGGGAGAGTGGGGGCTCAAACCCAGCAGTCTGAGAGGAAGTCCTCAATCTCTATAATTCAATGTTCTGCCCACACTGTGTGGTGCTCATTCTATTCTCTTTCACAGTATTTTCTGAACTGTACTTTATGTGTCTCCCTGTCTGAGATCCTAGAGGAAATGGATCACTCCCAACCCAACTACACAGAAGGCACACGACACATTTCTTAAGGTAAGATAAACACTGCACACATGTGTAAGCTTGGTATGAAATATAATTTGATAAGAAAGAGCTGAAAAGCAAAGCCCAATAGTATCTCATGGTTGAATGACCATGGTACACAATGCAAGGAATGATAGACAACACCTCCCAGAAAGTAACTGCAGACAATGCCTTTAGAGCAATCAATTTCTTATGTTTCTATACCTTCCTGGTAAGATTAAAGTCTTGTAAGGACAAGAGGCTTTCTTATTGAATTAATTATTTTAGCACTCATGTCTAACAGAGTACCTGATGCAAAATAATGATTTGGAGAATGTTTATCAAATTGCCCATCGATTTAAAGTTTTTTCTTTATTCCAAAAGTGGGAGCTGTTTATTATTTCCTTTATCCTAAGAAGTCAAATATGTATAGATCTTGAGAACCTGATATTAAAATTCATAAGGAATCATGAATGTGCAAGAGTAGTCAAGGTGATTTCAAGAAAGAAGAATAGGAAAATGAGTTTTCCTTACTACATATTGTATATTAAAACACAATTAATGAATGAATGTGATTTGTTATAGATGTGAACAACATGTTAATGAAATGAAAGATTAGAGAATTGAACTTATGCATAGTAAGACCCATATGTAAGATGTATGCAACAGTAATATAATATGTATGAAATCTCCATACTTCAACCAACTAGTGAAGGATAAATTACTGAATAAATGGTTTTGAGTTAGCTGAATATCCACTCTGGGGGTGTGTCGGGGGGAATCAATTCAAGCTCTTCTAAGTAATAAATTCTAGGTAGATGAAAAAAGGAATTTGCTAAAAATAAAACAAACAAACAAAAATAAACCAGTAAATGAAAATCTAGAAAGGTGTTAGAATAAAGATAATATGTTCATCTTCAGTTCAGTTCAGTTCAGTTGCTCAGTTGTGTCCGACTCTTTGCGACCTCATGAATCGAAGCATGCCAGGCCTCCCTGTCCATCACCAACTCCCAGAGTTCACCCAAATTCTTGTCCATCGAGTCGATGATGCCATCCAGCCATCTCATCCTCTGTCATCCCCTTTTCCTCCTGCCCCCATCCCTCCCAGCATCAGAGTCTTTTCCAATGAGTCAATTCTTCACATGAGGTGGCCAAAGTATTGGAGTTTCAGCTTTAGCATCATTCCTGCCAAACAACACCCAGGGCTGACCTCCTTTAGAATGGACTGGTTGGATCTCTTTGCAGTCCAAGGGACTCTCAAGAGTCTTCTCCAACACCACAGTTCAAAAGCATCAATTCTTTGGTGCTCAGCTTTCTTCACAGTCCAACTCTTGCATGCATATATGACCACTGGAAAAAACATAGCCTTGACTAGATGGACCTTTGTTGGCAAAGTAATGTCTCTGATTTTCAATATGCTATCTAGGTTGGTCATAACTTTCCTTCCAAGGAGTAAGCGTCTTTTAATTTCATGGCTGCAGTCACCATCTGCAGTGATTTTGGAGCCCCCAAAATAAAGTCTGACACTGTTTCCCCATCTATTTCCCATGAAGTGATGGGACCAGATGCCATGATCTTCATTTTCTGAATGTTGAGCTTTAAGCCAACTTTTTCACTCTCCTCTTTCATTTTCATCAAGAGGCTTTTTAGTTCCTCTTCACTTTCTGCCATAAGGGTGATGTCATCTGCATATCTGAGGTTATTGATATTTCTCCTGGCAATCTTGATTCCAGTTTGTGCTTCTTCCAGCCCAGCGTTTCTCATGATGTACTCTGCATATAAGTTCATCTTAAGAGTTATCAATTATCAAAAAGGCCTAAATTTCATGCATTCTAGTATCTGTATATGTCTCAAAGCTATACATGACACTATACTCAACACTGATAGGATCTCCCTAACTCATTATTAATTATGATATTCTCTGAGTGAAGAAATTAGTCCTGAGTATTCATTGAAAGGACTGATGCTAAAACTGAAACTCCAATACTTGGGCCACCTGATGTAAAGAACTGACTCATTGGAAAAGACCCTGCTGCTGGGAAAGATTGAAGGCAGAAGAAGGGGACAGCAAAGGATGAAACAGTTGGATGGCATCACTGAGGTTGGATGGCATCACCGATTCAATGGACATGAGTTTGAGTAAGCTCCGGGAGTTGGTGATGGACAGGAGGCCTGGTGTGCTACAGTCCATGGGGTTGCAAAAGTCAGACACGACTGAGCAACTGAACTGAACTGACTGACTGAGTGAGAGGAATTGAAAAAAACCTACCATTCCTTGCCTTGGAACTTCTATTTTTAAGGAGTTTACTCAAATTTGTATTTGGATATGGATTTTGTCCCTCTCTAGACATGACAGAGGTAGATCGGTCAGCTTCAGGTGCCTAATGTCAGGGACTACTTGTTCTTATATCTTGAGTCTTCCTGCCAGGGACTGGAGCCTTCAGAAGAGTGATTAAAAGTTTTCAAAAGCTCCATGTGTCTTGAAATATTTTCTATTTTTTCTTTGGTGTTTTGAATGTTGTCACCTTGTTCTTTCTTTTTATTTTCCATCTATGAGACTAATGAGTTAAAAGGGACTGGACTCTGTTCAAAAAGCTAAGTGAATTCAAAGTAACCACAGAGTGTAGTGTTCTGGTTAAGCAGCCTTTAGAGTCTGGGGCTCATCCTTCAGGAGGCAAGAATGTATACAGTTATCTCTTTTTATGCTCATGGATCTATGGGATTTGTGAAGCCAAGCATGGGGAATGGTACAACTATATTAAAGTGCTGATTCAGGGTTTATGTCCTCAGTCCACTCATTCTTGAGAAGATGGTTAAATATATAAATCTTTATTTATACAACCAGTAACTAATGAAAAATATTTTCTTGTCGATAGAATTCTTTCACATTTGCTGTTATAGATGATGCTAGCAAATTCTGTGAGTTATAGGTTAATCTCCTTTTAAGAAGAACGTGTTGAAAAAAGTTAAGAGACATGCCCACAGACACTAAACTGAGCACAAACCACAAATCTAGCTTCTGTTCCCTTATTTCATATATTTTCCATGTTGAAGAAGTAAAAGGCCAATGTGGCAAATATACAATGATGCCAAATACAGTAGTTTGCTTTTACAATAGAAAAATGATAATTAAAAAAAAAAAACATAGTTGCTGGCAAATTTAAAACTGATACATAGGGAGAAGAAAATATTGCATTTTATTTATTTATCAGATTTTTTTCCCCTATTTTGGCTGCTATGGGTCTTCATTGCGGTGTATGGGATCTTAGCTCCCCAGTCTGGGATTGATCCCTCATCCCCCACATTGGAAGGCAGATTCTTAACCCCTAGGCCACCAGGGAAGTCCTCAAAATACAGCATCTTAAACCAACAAACTATTAGAATTCCTAAAGCAGAAGTGAGAGTCCTTACACACCGTGCTCATAAATCCTGTGTTTTATTAATGAAGTTTCCTAGATGAAACTAATCATATTTATGTATTACAGCATTCAAAGTTCTCAAATTGCCGACAAGTGATGGCAAGCCACTCCAGTACTCTTGTCTAGAAAATCCCATGGATGGAGGAGCCTAGTAGACTGCAGTCCATGGGGTCGCTACGAGTTGGAGGTGACTGAGCGACTTCACTTTCACTTTTCACTTTCAGGCAGTGGAGATGGAAATGGCAACCCACTCCAGTGTTCTTGCCTGGAGAATCCCAGGGATGGCAGAACCTGGTGGGCTGCCGTCTATGGGGTCACACAGAGTCAGACACAACTGAAGCGACTTAGCAGCAGCAGCAGCAGCAGCAATCCAAATGGCTGCAAGCACTGCCAAAATTCATTTGTGAATTTGCATTATCATCTAGAATATAATGTTACATAGAGCTGATCCAAATGTTGATACCTTTTCCTTCTAAAACCTTCCTTATGAATGTCAAACAGATAGTCTGATTTAGGTCTCAAAAAAGACTTTTTAAAGTGTGGGTTAACAATACCTAAAAGATTTATAGTACTGCTGCTTCAAAGCATAGGCAATCACTAAAAAGTTAATTTTATTCAAAAACAGGCAACAAAAGAAACAAAAGGTAGTAAATGAGAGAGAGTTTCGTAATTTCAGATTCTCCTGAATATCCATTTCACCCATGTTGTACAGAGGCTACCACTTAGAAATTTAGAACTCAAAGCAACTCCCTTCCAAAGTTTAGTTGTGACAGCGATTGACATAGAATACCTTCCTCATTCTGCAGAGCAAAGGAATATCCAAATATCTATAGTTGGGGGTTTTTTTTTGTTTTTTTTTTTTTTTTCAGCTTACAGAGGAGAAACATGTAGAAGTTAAACAGACTAGAATTTAAGGAACAGGCTGGAGAAGAGGAAATTATGGAGAAAAGAAGTAAGAGAAATCTATAAAAGGTTTCTTAGAGTCACTGAGTGAAATTCTACATGGCTAGTTAAGACACTACTGATGGAGAAAGAATGATTCTAGGGGAACATTAAGATAAGCAGCTTCTAGATTCCACCAGAAAAAGGGTGGGTCCAGAAACCTCACTGGATACATGAGGCTCAGGAGAGGCCCACAGAGGGTCTACCTTAGGAGTAGGCTAAATTACTCCAGAGTATGACTACTCTAGACTTGCACTCAAAAGTTAAAATGAGCCTCAAAGACTACTAGGACGCAGACCAATGCTCTTTAAAGTAATTAAAATAATTAAAATCCGGTAGTCAGTAAAAATGCAGAAGGAATAGTCATTTGAAGCCAACAAAAATATTAATAACAGGTATTATGGAATCAATAGGCAGAGAATTTAAACCAGATATTATTTGACATGTACACACCGCCACCTGATGCAAAGAACTGACTCACTCGAGAAGACCCTGACGCTGGGAAAGATTGTGGGCAGAAGGAGAAGGGGACGACAGAGGATGAGATGATTTGATGGGAGCACCCTCTTGATGGACATGAGTTTGAGTAAGCTCTGGGAGCTGGTGATGGACAGGGAAGCCTGGTGTGCTGCAGTCCATGGGGTCCCAAAGAGTTGGACACTACTGAGCGACTGAACTGAACTGAACTGAACACATTTCTATATTTAAAATTGATAACCAACAAGGACCTACTGTATAACACAGGGAACTCTGATCAACATTATGTGACAGCCTGAATGGGAGGGGAGTCTGGGGGAGAATGGATACATGTATATATATATACACACATACATATATATTATGTATATATATATATATATAAAATGGCTATACTAAAATATAAAATAAAAAGGTAAAAAAATAGATATAAATATGTTCAAGGATTTAAAGGAAATCCTGTTTTGAGAAGAAAAACTGAATATATAAGAAAAATAAATAAATTTTTAGATATGAAAAAAATACCATCTAATATGAAAAATGTAATGGGTGACTTTAATGGAGTGTTAGTCACCAAAGAAGAGAAGAATGATAAAATTGAAGACAAAACGATAAAGTCAAAAAACTGGAAACAAGGAGAAAAGAAAAAATGGAGTTTCAGTGATCTAGAGGCAGTGTAAAGTAGTTAAATATATAAACACTTTGTGTCACAAAAGCAAAACTGAGGTGTAGGAAAAAAAGTTCAAAGAACCATGGTCACAGAAGTTTTAAAAATTATAAAATTATAAATGCACACATTCACAATGTTATATGAAATATACACAGAATAAACTCCCCAATAGTCACAAAACAACACACATCATGTTAAAAATGCTAAAAAATAGTAATGAGAAAAATCCTAAGCCTTAATAAAAAAAAGAGGGCATATTAAATAGAGAGGGATAAGGATATAATTTTTTTTTTTGGCCAACTTGTCAGAAATTCTGCAAGTCAGAAGACAAAGACATATTTAAAGTACTGGAAGGAAAAAGACCTTCAAACAAAATTTTATCTGCAAAGAAAACATATCATAAATGAAGAAAAAGGTTTTTTCAGACATTAATTAACTGTCAACAGATCTGCAGTAAAAATATTAAAAACATTAAATGTAATTCTTCAGACAAAAGAAAAGCTGGTGTCAGAAAAGATCTACATGAGTAAATAACACCACACATAGTAAATGCATGGTAAAGATAAATTTTTTTCCATGTTAAATTTGATCCACTATCATTGGAGTCATGCTTCATTTTAAAGTTTATATGGAGGAATCAATCCTAGGTCTGTGTATATAAAAACCTCAGGAAAGGAAAGGACCTCACAATCATGGTCCAATACCTCGTTGTGCTATGTATGTCATATCATCACTGAAAAATCTTTTAATTTCTCTGGCAATTTTCTTCACATGCAAAAAGAAATGATGATTTTGCCATATGTTTCCTAGGATACACAAGGATAAAGAAATACCATCAAAGGAAGGGAAATTAAAATATTTAAACAGTGTAAAATGTTCAAACTGTTATTCCTCTAAACATGTTAAATTCAGTTAAGTTCAGTTAAGTTCAGTTCAGTTGCTCAGTCGTGTCCGACTCTTTGCAACCCCATGAATCGCAGCACATCAGGCCTCCCTGTCCATCACCAACTGCCGGAGTTCACCCAGACTCACGTCCATCGAGTCAGTAATGCCATCTAGCCATCTCATCCTCTGTTGTCCCCTTCTCCTCCTGCCCTCAATCTTTCCCAGCATCAGGGTCTTCTCAAATGAGTCAGCTCTTCGCATCAGGTGGCCGAAGACTGGAGTTTCAGCTTTAGCATCATCCCTTCCAAAGCAATCCCAGGGCTGATCTCCTTCAGAATGGACTGGTTGGATCTCCTTGTAGTCCAAGGGACTGCCAAGAGTCTTCTCCAACACTACAGTTCAAAAGCATCAGTTTTTCGGTGCTCAGCCTTCTTTATATTCCAACTCTCACATCCATACATGACCACAGGAAAAACCATAGCCTTGACTAGATGGACCTTTGCAAAGTAATGTCTCTGCTTTTGAATATGCTATCTAGGTTGGTCATAACTTTCCTTCCAAGGAGTAAGTGTCTTTAAATTTCATGGCTGCAGTCACCACCTGCAGTGAATTTGGAGCCCCCAAAAATAAAGTCTGACACTGTTTCCACTGTTTCCCCATCTATTTCCCATGAAGTGATGGGACCGGATGCCATGATCTTCGTTTTCTGAATGTTGAGCTTTAAGCCAACTTTTTCACTCTCCTCTTTCACTTTCCTCAAGAGGCTTTTTAGTTCCTCTTCACTTTCTGCCATAAGGGTCGTGTCATCTGCATATCTGAGGTTATTGATATTTCTCCCAGAAATCTTGATTCCAGATTGTGCTTCTTCCAGCCCAGAGTTTCTCATGATGTACTCTGCATATAAGTTAAATAAGCAGGGTGACAATATACAGTCTTGACGAACTCCTTTTCCTATTTGGAACCAGTCTGTTGTTCCATGTCCAGTTCTAACTGTTGCTTTCTGACCTGCATACAGATTTCTCAAGAGGCAGGTCAGGTGGTCTGGTATCCCCATCTCTTTCAGAATTTCCCACAGTTTATTGTATCCAACAGTCAAAGGCTTTGGCATAGTCAATAAAGCAGAAATAGATGTTTTTCTGGACTCTCTTGCTTTTTCCATGATCCAGCGGATGTTGGCAATTTGACCTCTGGTTCTTCTGCGTTTTCTAAAACCAGCTTGAACATCAGGAAGTTCACGTTTCACATATTGCTGAAGCCTGGCTTAGAGAATTTTGAGCATTACTTTACTAGCGTGTGAGATGAGTGTAATTGTGCGGTCGTTTGAGCATTCTTTGGCATTGCCTTTCTTTGGGATTGGAATGAAAACTGACCTTTTCCAGTCCTGTGGCTGCCGGGGTCCTGCCCCGGCTGATCCAGGGTACTCGAAGCGGGGACGGCGTCGGCGACCTATTTATTTAAATATTTTATCAAAGATATAAAGAGTTATAGGATGAGGATAACTCAGTAGGAAAATTCAGTGGAGAAAAGAGGCTGAGTAGCTTGGTTTACGCAGGAGACCAATAAAACTTCAAGACAAGAAGTTTGCACCACTTACGTAGGCCACAGGCGTCCTTCCATTCTCCCAAAGGAGAGGAGACACTGAGGCCTCCCCGGTCGGATTTTAGAAGCCCAGGCATAATTAGTAAGCATGGCGGGTTCCGCGCTCCAGATGGAGACTCAACCAGAGTGAGAGAGAGAGCGACATGGGGAGACCAGTATTTCGAGAAACTGATCCCAATTCTTTATTTTCCATGGTCTACTTTTATACACTGAGATATTATGCAAAAGTCACGTGGGGTCAGCAGTCCTGACTTTTATCAAAGTCAGGTGCTTCATACAAATGTATACAGAGGTCTTAGGGGTGTTACATCATCTTCTGGCCAGGGGGGCCTGCTGACAATTTATGACCCTCTCCTTGTGACAGCGGTCAGTCAACCAGGACACTTATTTCTCCAGGGGTGATTATTCTTAAAACAGACGCCACCCAAATAAAGTTACATTCCTATAGGGTGACAGTGTAGTGGGTTTTAGTTAAGGAAAGAATTTACTTAGCCTAAGGTCTAACGTGATTAATATCAAAGGTTAATACTTATTTCTTCTATATATTCATTAATGTGTGTAAGGGCAGGGGATGTGGAGACTTAGCAACAAACATTGGCTCAACAAATGAAAAACCCTTCACCAATACAATTTCTAATCAGCCCATTATACTTATACTAATAGTTTTCTAACTTTTCTAAGGAACCTGTTTTTAGAAGGTTTAAAGCATCTCGTGCCTCTCACAGTTGGGAGGCTGTGAGCAATCACATGTGGCCGGACAAGCCTGTCAGGCAGGCTAGAGAACCTTCAGAGGAGTTTGTAGGTTAAAACACTCTTATCACGCCCAGGAATTATTATTAACTGGAGCTCTAGGTTAACTCCTTCTCCAAAAGAGGTGGTGGGGGACAGCATCCCGTAAAGTCAGAGATGTAGGTGAGAGCACAAAGTAGTAAAGTAGGCAGGCTCTGGTAATGGGGGTAGATGCTCGAGGAGTTCCAGGGGGACTCCTGAGGTTCGATCCCGCCTTTGCGTATGTCGAGCCTCCTTCCTCATGACCTTTGTCACGGGCGGAGTACCTCACTCTGGCCCCCAACACGTGGCCACTGCTGAGTTTTCCAAATTTGCTGGCATATTGAGTGCAGCACTTTCCCAGCATAATCTTTTAGGATTTGAAAGAGCTCAACTGGATTTCCATCACCTCCACTAGCTTTGTTCGTAGTGATGCTTTCTAAGCCCCACTTGACTTCATATTCCAGGATGTCTGGCTCTAGGTCAGTGATCACTCTATCGTGATTATCTGGGTCATGAAGATCTTTTTTGTACAGTTCTTCTGTGTATTCTTGCCACCTCTTCTTGATATCTTCTGCTTCTGTTAGGTCCATACCATTTCTGTCCTTTATCGAGCCCATCTTTGCATGAAATGTTCCCTTGGTATCTCTATTTTTCTTGAAGAGATTTCTAGTCTTTCCCATTCTGTTGTTTTCCTTTATTTCTCTGCATTGATCACCAAGGAAGTCTTTCTTATCTCTTCTTGCTATTCTTTGGAACTCTGCATTCAGATGCTTATATCTTTCCTTTCCTCCTTGCTTTTCACTTCTCTTCTTTTCACAGCTATTTCTAAGGCCTCCCCAGACAGCCATTTTGCTTTTTTGCATTTCTTTTCCATGGGAATGGTCTTGATCCCTGTCTTCTGTACAATGTCATGAACCTCATTCCATAGTTCATCAGGATCTCTATCTATCAGATCTAGTCCCTTAAATCTATTTCTCACTTGCACTGTATAATCATAAGAGATTTGATTTAGGTCATACCTGAATTGTCTAGTGGTTTTCCCTACTTTCTTCAATTTCAGTCTGAATTTGGCAATAAGGAGTTCATAATCTGAGCCACAGTCAGCTCCTGGTCTTGTTTTTGCTGACTGTATAGAGCTTATCCATCACTGGCTACAAAGAATATAATCAATCTGATTTCGGTGTTGACCATCTGTTGATGTCCATGTGTAGAGTCTTCTCTTGTGTTGTTGGTAGAGGGTGTTTGTTATGACCAATGCATTTTCTTGGCAAAACTCTATTAGTCTTTGCCCTGCTTCATTCTGTATTCCAAGGCCAAATTTGCCTGTTACTCCAGGTGTTTCTTGACTTCCTACTTTTGCATTCCAGCCCCCTATAATGAAAAGGACATCTTTTTTGGGTGTTAGTTCTATAAGGTCTTGTAGCTCTTCATAGAACCATTCAACTTCAACTTCTTCAGCATTACTGGTTGGGGCATAGACTTGGATTACTGTGATATTGAATGGTTTGCCTTGGAAACGAACAGAGATCATTCTGTCGTTTTTGAGATTGCATCCAAGTACTGCATTTTGGACTCTTTTGTTGACCATAATGGCTACTCCATTTCTTCTGAGGGATTCCTGCCCGCAGTAGTAGATATAATGGTCATCTGAGTTAAATGTGGTCCAGTGGAGAAGGGAATGGCAAACCACTTCAGTATTCTTGCCTTGAGAACCCCATGAACAATGATAGGATACTGAAAGAGGAACTCCCCCAGATCAGTAGGTGCCCAATATGCTACTGGAGATCAGTGGAAAAATAACTCCAGAAAGAATGAAGGGATGGAGCCGAAGCAAAAACAACACCCAGCTGTGGATGTGACTGGTGATAGAAGCAAGGCCTGATGCTGTAAAGAGCAGTATTACATAGGAACCTGGAATGTCAGGTCCATGAATCAAGGCAAACTGGAAGTGGTCAAACAAGAGATGGCAAGAGTGAATGTCGACATTCTAGGAATCAGCGAACTAAAATGGATTGGGATGGGTGAATTTAACTCAGATGACCATGTTAAAGTAGGAGATGCTTTTAGATACAAAGATTTCAGATATGCAAACCGTTGGAACCATCCCTACTCTCACAAGGTACAAAGTCTAGCTGGACACCGAAGCATTAAGTAAATCCTCACTACTATATGTTACAGTAGGTGGCATATAGGTGCACATGCAATCTTCATTAGGCAGTGGTGGAAGTGAAGTCACTCAGTCATGTCCGATTCTTTGCGACACCGTGGACTGTAGCCCACCAGACTCCTCTGTCCATAGGATTTTCAGGCAAGAATACTAGAGTGGATTGCCATTTCCTTTTCCAGGGGATCTTCCCGACCCAGGGATTGAACCTGGGTCTCCCGCATTGTAGGCAGACTCTTTACCATCTGAGCCACCAGGGAAGTCAGTGGTAATAATATTAAATTGGTATTCAGGAAGCCAGGTGCTAGTCAGATTTTGCTAAAAATTAATTCTCCACCCCGCCAAAAAACTACGTATTTCGTCAATGTTTTCCTAATTTAGTATTATATGTGTTAATGTGCATGTTTGAGGAGACATTGAAAGGCAAGGGAGGAGGGCATGCCAACTTTCTCCAAATTACTTGACTTTGGTAAATCTATATTTACCTACAAAACATACCTAAATTTTGCAATGCAGTTTGGAAACAATGATTATACCATACTTGCATATTATTTCATTATTGACACTTAGAACATCATCACTGAAAAGAGCTTCAGAGTTCATTTTGAATCAAATGAATTATTCCATAGGAAATGAAATGAGATAGAGAAGGGAAGAATGCTTAATTAGTTAGTTGTTTACCTCATGAATTAATGAGTTAGTTAATTTACTTACTTATTCTATACATATTTTATACATAATATATATGCTTAATTATGTATTACATACATAATATATTATTCTATACATAATATATACACAGCTTCCCTTGCGGCTCAGCTGGTAAAGAGTCTGCCTGCAATGTGGGAGACCTGGGTTTGATCCCTGGGTTGGGAAGGTCCCCTGGAGAAGGGAAAGGCTACCCACTCCAGCATTCTGGCCTGGAGAATTCCATGGACTATACAGTCCATTGTGCTGCAAATATTCAGGCACGACTGAATGGCTTTCACTTTCATTCTATATGTAGTTATTGAGCACTGGTGATGTGTCAATACAGAGTTAATCTGTGTGGAAAGTAATGATAAATGATAAATGCTAAAGGCATAAAGTGCTAGAGAGCAGGGGACAGTTTGTCCAGAGGTCTTTGGAAAGAAAATGGCAGTTGAGTCTGTTCTTAAAAAATAGATAAAGTTTAGAAAGTAAAGAAAGAAGTGTCTTGGGCACAGGAAAAAAGCAGAGAACCATGAAATTATATTACCCCTTTTGAGAAGGGCAAGTTCTATGGATGATGAAATAAGGAATTTGAACTATTCCCTAATCTCCAGGGTACCACTGAGGTGATTTAAGCAGGTGAATGTTGTAGACTAATTATGGAAAAAATGTCCTGATAGCCAAATAGAAAAATACGCTTAAAAGGAGAACTATTGAAAATCACACTATTGGTATAAAGCAGAGATTATGCATATTTTAGCAAACATATTCAGATACTGAAATATACTCAAGGTAAAGACAATCATGGTAGGAGTATACCCACAAATGCCTAGGCTTTCTGGAATTCTAGGTCCTTGTTGAGCATTTGAGTCAAAACCTATTTAAATGATGTGTATTTTTTCATAATTTTATGTTATGTGCTACTCTCTGGTCCAAAAATCAAGGAATAAATATTACATTTCTTTTCTTTATCAGATGTTTGGAAATATGGCATACTCTAAACATTCATTATCTAGATAGAAAGGGGGTGCAAATATAAAACATAATCAAAGCTAAGAAGCAATATTTGGATAAAGACTAAATCCTATTTTCTACAGATTTTTTCTTCCCCCCACCCCTGCCCCGAGACCCAACAAAGCATTGTGAACTAGGGCTGTCATGGTTGATTTCCTGAAGGGTTCGAGATGGAATAGAATCTTGAAAACTTACCAGAATCTAGCAGAACAGAATTTGTCATCTAGAGATATACTCTGAGACTTTGTTTCTCTTTTTTATAAAACAGCTATTATTTACTTTTCTTATAATACCTACATCATAGCATTGATCCACAGTTTAAAATTAAATCTGCTAATTTATATACAAAGTGTTTTAAAAACAACTGCTTAAACAAATGCTATTTTTTTTTAACATCTCTGATGTGACAAGCAGATTGGAGTGGCAGCATTTGGAGGAATACAGTAGGCAGTGACTTAAGACAATTAATCTATATTATGCCCTTCCCAGGTGATGAAGTGGCAAAGAATCCACCTACCAATGCAGGAGACAAGATGTGGTATTGATCGCTGGGTTGGGAAAATCCCCTGGAGAAGGAAATGGAACCCCATTCCAGTATTCTTGCCTGGGAAATCCCATGGACAAGAGGAGCCCGGCAGGCTACTGTCCATGGGATCTCAAAGAGTCAGACATAACTGAGCACACACACTCACTACTACATGTCCTTCCTAAATGTCTTTCTTCTTCTTCCCCCTTTCCTCTCTCTCTTTATCTTATGCTCTCTCACTCTCTCTCTGTATTCTTTTTTCTGTCCACATTCATTGTGTATTAATCCATGCCACGCTCAGAATTAAATTGTTCGCCATCTTTCAGAGGAGCACAGAGTGTGTGCTAGGGAAGAAAACCAAGTGGACACATGGATGAACTAGAAATGAATAGGTTGGGGGAGGATTTCCTTTCCCAGGGAAACATATTTGATATCTTTCATCTTTATCTTCAGTAGCTCACCCAGCTCTCAAGGAGGTGTCTGTGATTCTGTGGCTCTGTTAGTCTGCTTGGCGTTCTTGAGGATGGGAGAACAGACAAAGGAAAGAGACAGTCCTGTTAGCTCAGGATGCCCCCAGACTGATGTGGATTTAACACAGTTGTAAAGCTTCCCAGGTGGTGCTAGTGGTGAGGAATCCGACTGTCAATGCAGGAGTCCCAAGAGATGCAGGTTCGATCCCTGGATTGGGAAGATCACTTGTGGTAAGGAATGGACACCCACTCCAGTATTCTTGCCTGGAAAATTCCATGGACAGAGATGAGCCTGGCGGGCTACAGTCCATGGGGTTGCAAAGAGTCGGATTCAACTGATCAACTGAGTACATGAAGCTATAAAGGCTACAAGACTTTAAAATTAGCATTATCTCTTCTTCCTATCTTTTGTCTCTAACAACCCAGTTACAGGACAGGGGCTTCATCCTCTGACCTGTCCATACAAGACAAAGAAAGAAAGGTAAATTTGGTGTGATCTGGTCCACTTGTTGAGAGAGGCATTGAGACAGTCATGCAGTCACAGATGATAAAATATTGCATCTGTCACTCTCCTCTCCTGGTCTACATCCCTTTCAGCCAAGCTGTCTGGTTAGTAAATGGCCTTACACAACCCTCTTCCTGATTTATACATTCAATTTTCATACAAGTTTGCAATAAAGATTTCAAAATATATTTTCTGTTTATATCTCATGTATAAACTGGGAACTCTGGTTGTTAATTAAGTCTTGAAACACATATTTTTAGTACAAATTATTTTTAAATGTGTTATCAGTACAAACTCATCACGCTTCTATTGGTACCATCTGATTCAAACCCTGGCAATCACTGCATCATGAATGAAGGCAGGTTTTGTGTGGTAACATCTCTAAAATTAGCAGGGAGGAAAAAAAACAAGCAATATTCAGGAGGAATTTTCTGTTCACATGACAATGTACATTTTTAGAGGTACAAAGTTCCTCTTTAACACAAACCAGAGATTATGTTTCTTCATGATTCATACCACATTATGAATGATTTAACTGTTCTTCAAAGATAAAAAGGATTTTTTTCTTTTGGAGAAGGACACTTATTCACGTTATCCTGTTTGGGTGCAGAAGGGGACAGATTTAAATATCTATTTCTAGTGACGACAATAAGAACACACACACAGCTGTAAAATCTCCATGAGCATATTACTATTTCAATTTCTGACACCCACAGGTTTTTTTAATTTCTAGTTTTTTGTTAATAGTAATATAATATTGTTTCAATGATAACTTTTGAAATTATCTCCCTTTTGAGAAAGGGAAGTGACCACTTGGAATAGGACACTGAAGTTCAGAAAATTCAAATAATAGCTCAAGGTCATACCATTTAGTGGTTGAAATTAACATCGCTCAATGCACAGATGTTCCTGTCCATATCACAGAAACAATTTTACAATGTCTATCAAAAAGTCTTTAAGTGATAACTTGGAAATATCAAACCTCTATATGTTTCATCACCCACAAGCTAGGACATTTCTGTAGAAATATAGAGGTCACTACATAGGTCCAGACCTTCACAGGTCACTGAGACTCAAAGCATGAGTGTCCAATGACCTGCCTGATTTTAGTACCTTATTCTGAATAATGATACTTGGGGCTTCCCAGTGGCACAGTGATAAAGAATCTTCCTGTCCATGCAAGAGACATAGGTTTGATCCCTGGGTCAGAAAGATTCCCTGGAGTAAGAAATGGCAAGCCGCTCCAGTATTCCAGCCTGGAAAATGCCATGGATGGAGGAGCATGGTGGGCTATAGTTGGACACAACTGGATATGCACGCGTGCACACGCACACACACACACACACACACACACACACGGATGGTTAGTATTAGCTGCCTGAATAGCAGCATTGGTACTGAAGTCCCTTTTCATTCTTTTGCTCTTTTTTAGGGGCTAAATTTGTCTTAAGCCAAATGTGATTCCTGCAGATTTAATTCCTGGTTTGTAAGCTAATTTTCAGCAATGGATTTAAGATCTCTAAACAAAAGGGCAGTCCTTCGGAGAAAAGATTACAGCCTCCAGTAGTAAATAAATAATGAGCTTGGGACTTGAATCTATCAAGGATTTTCTCACCAAATCAAATTCTTTTCTGTTCTGTGTTTTTTATACTTTGCTATATAGAAAACCCTAGATGATAATCCTTAGAGAAAAAGTAGTTAATAACAGAATACAAGTTTACCTAGGTTCAAGATCAGTTAGAAACATATTATTTTAAATAAATGAGAAAAACACTCAAACCCTTACATAAATGTTTCAATTATCTTTCCTATTTGTATTTATAGCTGCAATGTTAAACTCAAAGATTCAAACTGCATAAGCATTTTATAACATTTTGTAATATTTTCTGTTCTTCTTATTCATTTTTACATGTATCCATTCATTTGTTGTTGTTTCTCAGTTACTCAGTCATGCCTGAATATTTTTGATCCCATAGACTGCAGCACACTAGGCTTCACTACCTCCTGGACTTTGCTCAAACTCATGTCCATTGAGTTGATGATGCCATCCAACCATCTCATCTTCTGTCGCCCCCTTCTCCTCCTGCCTTTAATCTTTTCCAGCATCCAGGTCTTTTTCAATGAATCAATCAGCTCTTTGCATCAGGAGGGCAAAATTCTGAGGCTTCAGCTTCAGCATCAGATCTTCCACTGAATATTCAGGGTTGATTTCCTTTCGGGTTGACTGGTTTGATCTCCTTCCTGTCCAGGGGACTCTCAATAGTTTTCTCCAGCACCACAGTTGAAAAGCATCAAATCTTTGGTGCTCAGTCTTCTTTTATGGTCTGACTCTCACATCTGTACGTGACTACTGGAAAAAACATCCATTCATTTATCTACCATATATTAAATGTTACCTGTGTATTGCTGCTGCTGCTGCTAAGTCACTTCAGTCGTGTCTGACTCTATGCGACCCCATAGATGGCAGCCCACCAGGCTCCCCCAACCCTGGGATTCTCCAGGCAAGAACAATCTGAGAAACTGAGGAACAAAGAAATCCTTGCCTTTCTAGCACTCAGATGTGGAAAGAAATACATACCTACACAGAAACATCCCACAACTAGATTATCCATAGACTTTTCTTTAATTTGGAAGCTTAGAAGATGCTAATCCTGGGAGTCAAGGAAGACTTAAAACAGGAGGTCATCTACATGAAGATTTTGAAGAAAGAGAGAGTGTTTGATTAGTGTGTAGAATTAAAAACTGAGGAAATCTATTCAGGCCAAATGCTATTCAAAGATCAATGATAAAATAAGTATAGACGGATAAAAGGCAAAATCAAGAAACTGAAAATCTCCACATGAGAGGATACCTATGCTAAGCCAAGGAGTATGACTGTGTGTGTGGGCATGCCCACATATGCATGTGTTTAATTTGCAGCAGTGAGTGAAAAATCAAACTTTTTATTAGAAAACCAATATGGTACCAATTTGCAGAATGTTGTCTAGGAAGTACAACACTGCTAGAAGAGAGGCCAGTTTGAAGCTGTCTTAAGATTCTAGGAGATGCTGTGATAAGAATGTGGACCAGGCACCATACATTTCAATCTAATTAGTTCTCTTATGTTTTGTTTTGTTTTTTTTCCTGTGTTCGTGATGTTATTCTGTGAAGATGATGGATGAGAGGACCAGAAGGAGTTGGAGAAAAGGACATAGTGAAAAGTTGTTTAGGTTTGTGACCTTAAATACTCACGTTCAGCTGTTTTCTTCAAAAGATTAACAAAACTCATCAGATTACAGAAAATAATCAGATAACAATGATACTTACCATTTTCTGTGTACTTTCTGTACACAGAAATCTGTCAGGAAACACAGATTCTCTCCCTTGACTCTTGTCAAGTTCCTTTAAGCCCTGTTCTTGAGTAGACCTCAGTCTTGGTCTATGAAAACTCCAGATGCTCAGCAAAAAAAAAAAAAAAAAAAATATTTCCTCCAATCCCCCCTTTTGCTCACCTTAAAAAGACTTAAATGCTAATATAGTTTCTAATAGCTCACAGTTGTGTTCCTAGGATGCTGCTATTTTTTCCTTCAAGTGTCCACCCACCTGAGGAGGCTCAAGGCTACTAAAAGCACTGTTTATTCCAACCAACTGATGATCATAGGTTTTCAACCTTACTTTGTTAAAACATTTACTAAAAATGGCTTTAAAATGTGAATCTTACCTCTGTTTCCTTGAGATGTATAATGTATCTCCTGTAACTGAAGAGTGTCCTAAAAAACCTTTCCTTTGAAATGTGGTCATCACCGAGGATAGGGCCTCTGTCTCTCAGACTCTCCAGAATAGAATCCTGACTCCCATAATCTCCAGTGAATTGATGCAGTTGGTTTGTCAAATCCCGTATCTACTTATCAGCTCTGTAAGTTTTCACTTACTGAGCACCCCTGTTCCTTCCCCTTAGTCCTTCAGTCTCCCTTTAAAATGCATGCATAGTGACCTCATTGCTCATCTCAATTCAATTCAATTCCATTCAATTCATGCTGGACCCTTTCCCCTGTTGCAACACTGTATTTGCGATTAAAATCTGCCCTTTATCACTTAACTAGCTTTGTTGGTCTTTGACACAGATGTCCTGACAGGTTTATGCAATCATTTTTACCTTAGCTCCTCATAATCACACCCCACAAAGTAGTTGTTGGCTTCATTTTCTATTACTATTACATTCTGTATGTGAGCCCAGTTCACTAGGCAATTAAAGTACATGGAAAAACTTTTAAGCCGCAAAGAACTAAAATATTTCAAGTCTCAATTCAATTTAATCTGGCAACTGAAAGAATCTGCTTCTGTGAATTCCTAGTTCAAGATGGCAGTTCCCAACAGTGCAAAAAGCAAAACAATGTAGCTACGTGACTTCATTACTTATAATCTCCCAGATTCACTGAGAGGAAGAGCATTAGGTGTGAATAGAGATCCGAACACAGGCTCAATTTAACCCTTTGGCGCATGATTCAAATTCTTTTATTTATAACCTGATCTTTTGTCTGTAACACAAATTGTTCCCAGATACTTTTTCAGATCTCACAGTGCAGTTGTCCCTCCAGTTACTATATATTACCTGTTCTGATATTTTCCTTCTCGTTATAATACTACCAGCACAGCATTGGTGCCTCTTGACAAGCAAATAGAAATTGAATGAGTGAAGTTCAGGTTCTGGCGGACCCCTGCTCCAATTGACCAGGTCTCAACTCTAGTCTCAGAGAAGGCAATGGCACCCCAGTCCACTATTCTTGCCTGGAAAATCTCATGGGCGGAGGAGCCTGGTAGGCTGCAGTCCATGGGGTCTCGAAGAGTCAGACACGACTGAGCAACTTCACTTTCACTTTTCAGTTCCCTGCATTGGAGAAGGCAATGGCACCCCACTCCAGTGTTCTTGCCTGGAGAACCCAGGGACGGGGGAGCCTGGTGGGCTGCCGTCTATGGGGTCGCACAAAGTTGGACACGACTGAAGCGACTTAGCAGCAGCAGCAACAGCAACTCTAGTCTTAGCTCAGCTCACTTTTTTGATCATGAGACCAAAATCACTTCATAGTTTTGCCCCATTATTTTGTCTGTTGCTCCATAATTTTTTTTTGCATTTGCCCATCAAAATTTTTTTATTCTTAATCTGATTTTAATCTTTATTTTTAATTATTGATTTTTATTTTTTTTATGATCTATGCACTCTTCTCTGAATCTACTATTTGTTGTTTTTAAGTTGCTAATTCACGTCTGACTCTTTGCAACCGTATGGACTGCAGCAAACCAGGCTCCTCTGTTCTTCACTGTCTCTATGTGTTTGTTCAAATTATTCACGTCCATTCCGTCAGTGATGCTATCTAGCCATTTCATCCTCTGTCACCCTCTTCTTTTGCCTTCAACCTTTCCTAGCATCAGGATCTTTTCCAGAGTGGGCTCTTCTCATCAGGTGGCCAAAGTACTGGAGCTTACTATTTTACTCAGTTTTATTTCTACTGACTTTGTTCCTTCACCTTCTTTCTGTAACACATGAAGCCATATGTTAGTTTTTCTCATATGTTAGAAAAGTAAAGTTATCCCTAACGCACTAGTACAGGTCAGAAAAGTGAGGTATGAAAGTAAAAGGAGACAAGAGGAAAGAGAAGAAGAGAAAACGAAATGAGAAGAAAAGGGAAAGAAAGCCATGCCATTTCTGGTGTGAAAGATCTAGGTTACTGACACATAAGCTACAAATTAAAATTAATCTATCATGAATACTTGGCAATTAAGGTATTTCATGTGTGACATTCGTTTGGATTTCCCCCTTTAAAAAAATTGAAAGCTCAATATTTTCACATGTAAAATTGGTAAAGCTAATCCCCAATGGACTTTCAATGACCTAGAAAGACTAAAGAAAATCAATTTAGGCAGAAAAGGAAGAATGAAACACACAGACACTGATCAAATTTTTCAATCTTGGAAAATTCCACAAGGTCTTAAATTATTTCCATAGAGTAAAATGATCATCGAAACTTTTTTTTTTCATCGAAACTTCTTAACTGAACAGTGATAAACATTAAGAAAATCAATTACCTAAAACATAAAATACATGTGGGTATGGATTTGCTGTCTTTTGAGCCCTTAGCCCAGAATGCAATCATGTTGGAAGCTGACAAGAAAACAATTGGACCAGAACAAAAATTTCCATTTATAAGCACGTTGAATACACAAGGATATAAAAATAGGTGCAAGCAGTCAAATATCTTAGCTTAATTATATCCATTTACAAGTATACATGTGTGTGTCTTAAGATTCTGCATGTCCGGAGACAGAAATAGTGAATACAACCTTGAGCGTCTGAGCCACCCTAATCTCCTGGGAGCCAAAGGCTCTTCAGCAGTGATTGAGAGACTCTTGTTATTCCATTTGTGATGGAAAGCAAGAGATGCAAACTGTAGAAAAGGGATACATGATGAAGAAAATAGTACAGAGACTATATGAATAAAGAAGAGACAAGTTGAAGGATGAGACAAGAAGAAGAGAATATTTCTCAAAAGCAGGTGATGAAATGTCCTGGAGCATGGAAGGCCAGCAGATCTTATATCCTGTGTTCCTCTGGCAGTTTAGCCAACGAGTACACCACTTAGCCACTCTGAGTCTCAGCGATTCCCATCTGTGGTGGGGCAACCCACTTTACATTTTAAATCAGTCGTAATATTCAAAAGCAGTAAATGTGCACCTTCCTGCACGGTGGTGCTATTTTAGATCAAGGATGGTTACCTACCAAAAGCACATTTGGACTTTTCATTTTATGCTGAGAAATCCGTATAGCTAAAGGGCTGGCTGGCTCTCTGCACTGTTTGCTCTTGATTCTATGGGATTAAATCAAGTATGAAGACTAAAACATTTGTTGAGAGGAAAGCACTTAATTAGGGACCAGGAGCTGGTGGGAGGCTCATTTCCTTTTACTACCTCTCCCAATAAAGGGGTCCTTACTCCCTTATGCCAGGACCTCCCCCTTTATAGAACCAATCTGTTCCCACAGATATGTGCAATCATTTAACACAGTTTTCTATTTGTTAAGAAGTCAATATGGTAATAATTAAAGACCAAAACTGTTTTTCCAACAATAAAATCCCTTCTTAATACAGTCAAGAGCTCTCCAACACTCAGAAAAACTAAAAACTGGAAGTGATTTGCTTCGTAAGTATGGCTGCTACATAATTAAAGTTATTTATGAAAAAGTCAGAGTGACTGACTGGTAAGGATCGATATTTAATTAGTTAATTAGACTAATGTTACCTCCTTCATTTGTTAAATCCTGTTCTAAGTTATTCTTACAATATAGTCAATGACAATCCTTGCAGAAACTTTCTTTCAATTGTTTGAGCTTGTGAGCCCTAATGATCTTTATGATCTTCTCCATTCCATCCAGTCTTGGGAGCCCTTCCACCTACATGCTTGTAGGTAGATGTACTTAGGCTTAGAGCCGGACTTGTATCTTCTGATGATCTGAACCAATGAATTTAGATCATTCTCTTGTATTTCTTTGAGTACAAAAGCCTAACCGTGTTCTAATAATTGCCTACCATACCCCATCGTTAGCCTGGACTCATGGCTCATTCCTTCTCCTACTTGGTTTTTGCACCTCCCTCCTCCAACTCATTTTCCCTTGTCAATTTTCATCATCCCTGTCAGTTACAATGGGTTTCCCAAGTGGCACCCGTGGTAAAAACCCCACCTACCAAAGCAGGAGTTGTAAGAGACTTGAGTGCAATCCCTGGGTCAGGACAATCCCCGGGAGGAGGGCATGGAAACCTACTCCAGGATTCTTGCCTGGAGAGTCCCATAGACAGAAGAGCTTGGGTGGCTACAGTCCATAGTGTCACCAAGAGGGCAGAGTCACACAACTGAATTTAGCTCACATAGCACAGCACACTCAGTTACACCATGCCCTCTACCCCGGTTCTGGGTATTTTTTCTGCCCTTAAATTCAGGAAACAAAATATAAATTAAAGATACCAAAAAAGAAACTCTAAACTACCTTATTAATTAGAATCCCTAGAGAGATGATTTAAAGAAGAAATTATGTAATGTCATGTGCTGATGCTCTCACGATCATTACTCTGACATCCCAAGTGTCTCCTCATGGCACCTGTCCTTCTGAAGGCAGAATTTTGTCTTAATCTTATTGACCTAGGTACTGAAATGTGAACCCCCCCCCCAAATTATTCACTTTTTCTTCCAGTAGAGTTAGAGGCCAAGGGGAGATCTGATGACCTGCCAGACGGTCTTCAACTCTCAGGGCGAGAGTATATATTAAAGTGTTCCCTTGACATCGCTATGACTTCCACTTGTGCAATCTCATTATCTTTTAATTTCCTGCCCTCTGCCCAGTACCTGGTGTCTCAGAATATCTATCCTTCAATAAGACATGCCAACTTCCCAGCCTTTTAACTATGTTTTTATGAGAACACACTTCCATATTGTGCATTCAGAAAAACATATTTAATTTGTTTCAGTCTGTTGGAAAAATGAAACGTTGAATTTTTTTCCCTGTTAACCCTCTACTTGAAAGGGTACCCTGAAAATGACAACTGACTATTTCATACAACTTTACAAAGTCTTCCATTACAAAAGCTTTGGTCTGGGTGAATTCAAGCAGGATCCTATTTAAAGTCATTTTAAGAAAATAAAACTCTTATTTCCACATGGCGTTCATGTTTTTAAATATTGGTATTTTCATCCATGAACAGTTTTTTAAAATTCTCCAAATTTCATGAGACTAGAATAGGAATTTGACGATAATTTTAAATTCTATTAACTGTCAATTTAACTTTCCTGGACATGATTTATGAGGGATTCATCAAAACTGCAAGTAAAAGAATCTAGGAAACACAGATATAGAATACAATATAAAAGACAGGAAAATTGCATGAACTGCAAACACATAGTGTTGGAGAAAAAGATAACATGCTACTTCAAGGACACATTTATTTATTTTCAGAAAATAAAAAGAGTATGAGTATTTCAGCCATATTATGTTAAACTTATGAAGACTTATGTGGGTTTAGGTGGCATTCTGCTGGCCTAAATCTTATTTAATTTATATTCTTCGTAATCTCATCACATAGTATTGTAGAGAATAAATTCTGAAATATGAATTTTACAAGAGATTAATCAAAATCAAATTGTATATTATATGCACAATTGTATATTATATATGTAGTTGTACATTATGATTATATACTTGAGGAAGGTATTCTTGTTACTATATGCCCTGCTGATTTTTATCTAAATCTGTGATTAAATTCTATAAATTAAAAGATATTCTTAAAACTAAGAAACCAAGTCTAGGAGGTAGAATAAGGGATAAATTGCCACATTTAGGTATTTAGTCTAGGAGATAGAACTAGGGATAAATATGATAATATTACTCCATCTGGAATACTTAGAAAAACATCAAAACTTGTGAAAAAGGCTTACATTTCAATATATTTAATATGAATGAGGCATGCATATGCTATTTTAACAAAAAATAAAGAAAACTGTCTTTTATTTTAAAAAAGGCAGATGGAATAACCATGTAATGTACCCGACTTTTATATATAAACAAGAGCCATGAATTAGATTACCTGAAATACAGAAAACACACATCCTCAAAGGCACTGGAGAAATCCATTTCTATATGGGATTAGCTATTTAAGAAAGCATTGTAAAGGCCCCATGGGCCTCACACCTCACTAAATTCAAACTTCTAATGCTCTCATTTCAATTTTGCCAGATGTAATAATAGATCCTAAGCTAGAAATATGCTATTTAAAGCAAAATATAAATATAAAACCACACCAGTGTGCTGTAAATTATAGCTGTATTGTATGGGCAGAAAATGTTTAACCTTTAATATGTAATATAATTTAAAAGGAGTAATACAAAGAGGAAGAGGAAGAAGTTATTTTATGGAAAGGAACGGAATTGTTTCCTAAACAAAGGTCAAGTATAACTTTATTCCTCTTTGACAAGGCAACTGATAAACATGTTACCCTTTTGACTTTGAAAAGCAGTTCTATATTTAGGTCAGTTTTAGGCATTTTCTTCTCATTTCCCCTTCTTGGTAGCCAGACTTTTCTTTTTTTTCTTTTTTTATTTTTTAAACTTTACATAATTAGTTTTGCCAAATATCAAAATGAATCCGCCACAGGTATACATGCGTTCCCCATCCTGAACCCTCCTCCCTCCTCCCTCCCCATACCCTCCCTCTGGGTCATCCCAGTGCACCAGCCCCAAGCATCCAGTACCGTGCATCGAACCTGGACTGGCGACTCGTTTCATACATGATATTATACATGTTTCAATGCCATTCTCCCAAATCTCCCCACCCTCTCCCTCTCCCACAGAGTCCATAAGACTGATCTATACATCAGTGTCTCTTTTGTTGTCTCGTACACAGGGTTATTGTTACCATCTGTCTAAATTCCATATATATGCGTTAGTATACTGTATTGGTGTTTTTCCTTCTGGCTTACTTCACTCTGTATAATAGGCTCCAGTTTTATCCACCTCATTAGAACTGATTCAAATGTATTCTTTTTAATGGCTGAGTAATACTCCATTGTGTATATGTACCACAGCTTTCTTATCCATTCATCTGCTGATGGACATCTAGGTTGCTTCCATGTCCTGGCGATTATAAACAGTGCTGTGATGAACATTGGGGTACACGTGTCTCTTTCCCTTCTGGTTTCCTCAGTGTGTATGCCCAGCAGTGGGACTTTTCAAGAAAGAGAAGTCAAGCCTTTGGAATGGATATCCAATAATTTTATTACCAATCAATCATTTTACTAGTATTTGCTTTCACTCTACTTTCCCAATATATACCACATTTGGTAAGGTTTCCTACACAGTAACCGTCTGTGAAAAAATAATAGCATGTTATTATGGAAGTAGTTTGGCTCTTAGAGTATTAGAATTGAAATTTTAAAAAATCTATTGTTTTATTGAAGTATAATTGATTTACAATGTCATGTTAGTTTCAGGAGTATATATATATTATGTTATATATGTATGTGTGTATATATATATATATATATATATACTTTTTCAAATTATTTTCCCTTATAAGTTATTACAAAATATTGAGTATAGTTTCCATACTATACAGTAGGTCCTTGTTGGTTATCTACTTTATATATGTTTGTTGTTTAGTCATTCAGTAGTGTCTAACCCTTTGTGACCCCATGGACTGTAGCCTGCCAAGCTGCTCTGTCAATGGAATATTCCAGGTAAGAATGCTGAAGTGGGTTGGCATTTCCTCCTCTAGGGGATCTTCCTGACCCAAGGATGAAACCCACATCTCCTGCATTGCAAGTGGATTCTTATACACCTGAGCCACGTGGGAATCCTATTATATATATATAGTAGTGTGTGTATGTTAATCTCATCTTCCTAATTTATCCCCTTCCAACCCTGAACTTGAATTCTGACTTAGCTTTTGATGTCTTAGTAAATTTTAGCAAGTTAATTAACCTGATGGATCTTCAGCTTCATCTACTGCAGCTTTACAACTGTGGCTCTGAGAAATAAAAGCCATTTGATAAATGGTGGTCTCAGAATTAGATGCAAGATGCCTGTTTTTGTATCTGCAACCTTTGTTATTTATTTTCCTCTTGTAAATTCTTACCTTTATGCAAAACTGAGATTCCAATAAGGCTTAAAAATACTTTTTTTTCATTCCAGAAGTAGCTGAGAAGTTGTACCTTTTACCTACCTATGGTCGGCTTACCATAAAATCTTTCCATTTCAGTTATTTCTAAAATATTATTCAGTTCAGTTCAGTTCAGTCACTCAGCAGTGTCCGACTCTTTGTGACCCCATGAATTGCAGCACGCCAGGCCTTCTTGTCCATCACCAACTCCCGGAGTTCACTCAGACTCACATCCATCAAGTCGATGATGCCATCCAGCCATCTCATCCTCTGTCATCCCCTTCTCCTCCTGCCCCCAATCCCTCCCAGCATCAGAGTCTTTTCCAATGAGTCAACTCTTAACATGAGGTGGCCAAAGTATTGGAGTTTCAACTTTAGCATCATTCCTTCCAAAGAACACCCAGGACTGATCTCCTTTAGAATGGACTGGTTGGATCTCCTTGCAGTCCAAGGGACTCTCAAGAGTCTTCTCCAACACCACACTTCAAAAGCATCAATTCTTTGGTGCTCATCTTTCTTCACAGTCCAACTCTCACATCCATACATGACTACTGGAAAAACCATAGCCTTTACTAGATGGACCTTTGTTGGCAAAGAAATGTCTCTGCTTTTGAATATGCTATCTAGGTTGGTCATAACTTTCCTTCCAAGGAGTAAGTCTCTTTTAATTTCATGGCTGCAATCACCATCTGCCGTGATTTTGGAGCGCCCCAAAAATAAAGTCTGACACTGTTTTCACTGTTTCCTCCTCTATTTCCCATGAAGTGATGGGACCAGATGCCATGATCTTCGTTTTCAGAATGTTGAACCTTAAGCCAAGTTTTTCACTCTCCTCTTTCACTTTCATCAAGAGGCTTTTTAGTTCCTCTTCACTTTCTGCCATAAGGGTGGTGTCATCTGCATATCTAAGGTTATTGATATTTCCAAATGAATTTTTGAAACAGGATCTATATTACCTCAAAAACTCATTTTGCTATATATTTTCACTCACAGAGGAAGTCCAGAGTAAGCACTCAGGGTCATTTCATTGCCACCTTCCAACAACTTGGTGAACTCAAAACTGAGGATCCATGTTCTAGACAAAAGACTTTTTCCAGTGCAACTCAATATCTATCATAATTTGAATGGATTAACACATTGTATCCAGACAGTTAAATGCTCCTCAGTCATGAAAAGGGATTGACTACTTAGATTTGATGCTTTCATGTTGTGGTGCTGAAAAAGACTCTTGAAAATCCCTTGGACAGAAAGGGATCAAACTCGTCAATTCTAAAGGAAATCAACCCTGAATATTCATTGGAAGGACTGATGCTGAAGCTTAAACTCCAATACTTTGGCCAACTGACATGAACAGCCAACTCATTGGAAAAGACCCTGATGATGGGAAAGGTTGAAGGCAAAAGGAGAAGGTGCAGCAGAGGATGAGATGGCTAGAAAACATCACTGACTCAATGGGCATGAGTTTGAGGAGACTTTAGAATTAGTGGAGGACAGAGGACACTGGTGTGCTGCAGTTCATGGGATAGCAAAGAGTCGGACACAACTTTGCTACTGAACAACAACTAATTTATGCACAACATTGATTCTAAAAGCCTTCAGTGAAAATAGCTCAGTAGTGTCTGACTCTTTGTAACCCCACTGACTATACAGTCCATGTAATTCTCCAGGTGAGAATACTGGAGTAGATAGCCTTTCCCTTCTCCAGGGGATTTTCTCTACCCAGGGATTGAACCCAGGTCTCCAAACCAGGTCTCCCACATTGCAGGCAGATACTTTACCCTCTGAGCCACAACGGAAGCCCAAAAGCCTACAGTTCAGTTCAGTTCAGTCACTCAGTTGTGTCCAACTCTTTGCGACCCCATGGACTTCAGCATACCAGGCCTTCCTGTCCATCAGCAACTCCCAGAGTTTACTCAAACTCACGTCCATTGAAGTGGTGCTGTCATCCGATCATCTCATCCTCTGTCATCCCCTTCTCCTCCTACCTTCAATCTTTCCCAGCATCGGGGTCTTTTAAAAAGCCTACATGCTAAGTGAAATTAGCCAGAAGGCAGATGAACTGTATGTTTGAGTGTTATGAAAATCATGGGAACAAGTCTAACTTCTAGGACAATATGTTTAGCTATGCTCACAGGTGAAGGACTGATTGTAAAGTTGATGATAAAGTGGCATAAAGGAAGTTCTAGGGGTAGTGGTGGAAATATCCTATTCCTTGTTTGTGGTGGTATTTTCATAACAATATACATTTTTCACAGTATAGAGGGCTACATACAAGAGAATGACCTTTTATATATAAAATCTTATAAACCTGACAAAAATAACTGCCTCTTGCAATTTAAACACATATTTACAGAATAAGGGGCAAATATTAAATTTTAAATGATGTGTATACATGCTTGGGCATGAGTGTGTCTGACTGACAGTAATTAATTGTTTTATTTGGAAACACAAACAAGGTAAAGGAAAAGTGATTTTTTTAGGTAATATGCTAAGCTGGTAATTTTTTGGCAGCAGGACTATGTAAAAACAAATAGGAAGAAATCAAATAAGATATAAATAAATGGATAGAAATTCCATGTTCCTAGATTACAAGGTTTAGTGTTGTTTAGTTCATGGTTTTCCCATCTGATCTATTTTTTATTACAATCCCAAATAAAATCCAATTTATTTTGTGGTTATCAACAAAATGAATCTAAAATTTTAACAGAACAGTGAAAGACCTAAAATATCCAACACAGTATCAAAGAAGAAAAGCAAGGTTGAGTAATTCACACTATTCTCTTTCAAGTTTTGCTGCAAAACTACAGTAATCTTATTTTCTAAAACTGTTCTCCAATTAAAGGAATCAGAGTTCCTTGGAGAAATGACTGATCTACTAAGTAAGGACATTAAAAAGATGGTCATGGATATTTTCTATGTCAAAGTTATCAAAGATAAGAAAATCTGGAAACTGTTACTGACAAGAAGAGCCTAAGGAGGTAATGACTAAATATAGCATGGCATTTTGGATAGAATTCTGTAAGAGAAGAAAACAGGACATTAGGCAGAAACTAAGCAAATCAGAATAAAGTATGATTTTAGTTATTGATACTGTATATCAACATTGTTTTCTTCACTGAGACACAAATATCATACTAATACAAAATGTTTGATAATCAAGGAAAATGCAAGTGAGGGATATTGGAACTGTGTAATATTGTCACAATTTTTCTATAAATATAATTCTATCCTAAAGTAAAAATAATTAATACAAAACAAGACAGAACCAAAAGACTACAGGAACAAAGTATGCATGGTATAAACAAAACAAATATCAAGATGGTAGACTTAAAACTAAATCAATCATTAACTACATTAAATTTAATTACATCTAACTTTATCTATACCACTCTCCTAAAATCATTTCTGTCAAGGTCAACTAAAACTCCATACAGTCAAATAGGAAATGTTTTATCTTCATAGTACTGAATTTGATTCAATAAAATATGAATAAGTGGATCATGCCTTTCTTAAAAATATATATCATTGGATTTTGTGATACTGATTTTAATTTAGTGACCATTTTATTTCTTCTTACTCCTCTACCAACCTTGCAATTATTCAATAGCTACAGAGCTCAGCATGAACCTTGTCTTCTGAGATAGCATCCATTCCTATAATTCTCAATACACTTCTATATACACTTGGATTTATGCCACCCATCAGTTTGCTACCCTGAGCTCAGAAGACATCTATCTGATAACTGCACTCAAATATCTTAAACCTATTTTAAACTTCACAGAAATGAAATTGACATATTTATCCACTCCACTAACCCTTAATCTTGTTTTTCCCCCAGATTCTGCCATCTTGGTAAATGGATCAATATCTATTTAGCTATGTCAATCAGAAATCTAGCAGTTATCCTTGATTCCACTTTTCATTTAATTTTTACATTCAATCTGTAGGCAAGACTCCTGAACCTTCCAACAGAAATCTCATATTCATTCACTTTTTCCTTTCAGGACTATTAACCATGCTAAATCAAGTCATTTTCATCTCTCATGGACCACTGCACTAACCTTTTTACTGTTCTCCTTTTTCTCCATTTCTGGGCACATTACCTTAATTATGTAAAAGAGAAGTTAAAGTTATCTTTTTAAACATAAATCAGATTATGTTAATATCCTGCTTAAATTTCTTCATTGACTTCCTATTCATTAAAATAATACCCAAGTTTTGCAAGGCTAATTTTGCCCACCATTTTTTTTTTCTTTTCCTTGGTTATTCATTGATTTCTGTTCATCCCAATTATTATGCCAGAACTACTATAGGGTCTTAGAACACATTAGCAAACCAAGAAGATGACAATCCTTTCATTTAAGGGACTTACATTAGGGAGGGGTAGCGATAGCAGCAAGAAAAAAACAAGTACACAGACCACCTTTGCTGTTCAGAGTAGTGTCAAAGCAAAAACTCAAAACAAAAACATAAAGCAACATTTGAACTAAGACTTTCATAATCAAAGGAAAAGTATGATTGTTCCATGATCTTTAAATATTTTGTTGAAACAGACAGTAGTACCGAAACATACACATTACCATATGTAAAACAGACCACAATTGGGAAGTTGCTGCATAAGGTAGGAAGCTCAAGCCAGTGCTCTGTGACAACCTAGATGGAGAAATAGGGGAGGGCCGGGGGAAGTGGGAGGGAGGCCCAAGAGGGAGGGGACATATGTATACTTATAACTAATTCACAACACAACCATGTTAATCAGTTCAGTTCAGTTCAGCCGCTCAGTGGTGTCCCCATGAACCGCAGCACGCCAGGCCTCCCTGTCCATCACCGACTCCCAGAGTTCACCCAAACCCATGTCCATTGAGTCAGTGATACCATCCAACCATCTCATCCTCTGTCATCCCCTTCTCCTCCTGCCCTCAATCTTTCCCAGCATCACGGTCTTTTCAAATGAGTCGCCTCTTTGCATCAGGCGGCCAAAGTATTAGAGTTTCAGCTTCAACATCAGTCCTTCCAATGAATAATTATCCTCCAATTAAAATTTAAAAATTCATTACAAAAAGAAAAAAAACTAACATTTACCTAGTGTACTATAATGGAAAATATTATAAACATTGAGAAACTAAAGTGTTTTTTTTTTTCCCTTGACTTGTAATAAATTTATCAGAGGTAGTTTAAATTGTACTCTTGACTTCAAGTTGCATCATTTATGAAGTAAGCATGTTTTCTGTGATTTGACAAATTGTCATATCACTTTCTAAGTTTGTATCAATTTCCACATCTTTATTCTTTGTGATTTCTTTTGTGAAGTATAGATCACCCTTGACTTACAACTTAGGTTGAAGACATGATGTATTGAAAATGCATTTAATGCAACTAACCCACTAAACAATAGCACCCCACTCCAGTACTCTTGCCTGGAAAATCCCATGGACAGAGGAGCCTGGTGGGCTGCAGTCCATGGGGTCGCTAAGAGTTGGACATGACTGAGTGACTTCACTTTCACTTTTCACTTTCATGCATTGGAGAAGGAAATGGCAACCCACTCCATTGTTCTTGCCTGAAGAATCCCAGGGACGGGGGAGCCTGGTAGGAGGCCATCTATGTGGTCACACAGAGTCGGACACGACTGAAGCGCCTTAGCAGCAGCAGCAGCAGCAGCAGCAGCAACACACTAAACATAACTTAGCCTGAATATGCTCAGTTGCTTCAGTCACGTCCAACTCTCTGTGACCCTATGGACTGCAGTCCATCGAGCTCCTCTGTCCATGGGATTCTCCAGGCAAGAATACTAGAGTGGGTTGCCATGCCCTCTTCTGGAGGATTTTCCCAACCCAGGAATTGAACCCACATCTCTTACATATACTGTATTGGCAGGAGGGTTATTTACAACTAGACCCACCTGGGAAGCCCAACTTAGCCTAGCCTACTTAAATAAGCTCTGAACACTTACATTAGTCCACAGTTGGCCAAAATCAACTAACACAAAACCTATTTTATAAAAATTATTGATATCTCATGTGATGTATTGACTACTGTACTGAAAGTGGAAAACAGGAAGCTTGTATCGGTACAGAATGGTTTCAGTGCATCAGTGTTCACCCTCGTGATCTGTGGTGGACTGGGAGCTGTGTCTTGCAGCCACTGCTCTGTATCACAAGAGAGAAGCTAGCACACATTACTAGTTATGTACGGAGCAATCCATGCACTGAAGAGACAGCAGTGAAGTTTGTACTTCATATAATTATTTCCAGTGACTATAATGTAGTAATTGAAATGTGAATGATGTAGTTTGGGAAGTCTGATGTTATCTAACTAAATGACAGTAATTAGAATTCATGCATATCAGTACCATGCAAAGTGAGAACTGCTAATGCTACAAGTCTGTGAGTAACTAGGAAGAAAAGAGCAAAGTAAAAAGAAAGAGTATGTCTTAGCTCAGGCAACTTTAACAAGCTACCATAGACCAGATTCCTTAAATAACTGTTTCTTTCTTACAGTTCTGGAAGATGGAAGTCCTAGATTAGAATGTTGGCATTGCTGAGTTATCACCAGAGCTCTCTTCCTGGTTTGTAGCATGACCATGTTACCACTTTTATTGTGTCCTCAGATGTTCAACAATGAAAGCTCTGGTCTCATTATCCTTTCAAGTGAAGTAAGTAAGTGAAGTGAAAATTACTCAGTCATGTACAACTCTTTGTGACCCCATGGACTCTACAATCCTTGGAATTCTCCAGGCCAGAATACTATAGTGGGTAACCTTTCCCTTCTCCAGCGGATCCTCCTGACCCAGGGATCAAACCTGGGTCTCCTGCAATGAAGGTGGATTCTTTACCAACTGAGTTATCAGGGAAGCCCCATTATCCTTTTCTAAGACACTAATCTGATCCTGGGAGCTCCAGCCTTATGACCTCATTTAAACATAATTATCTCCCAAAGTCTGCTCTTCCAAATACTATCATACTGGAGACTTGGCTCAGCATACGAATTTTTTTTTTTTCTTTTTGGTGGGAGAGCACAATTCAGTCCATAACAGTGAATCCATAACAGGCAGTGACAGAATGAGGATCGGGGAATTTCTTTGTTAGGAGATGATTCTTGTGTGAAGTGTGGCAAGTCTGGAAAAGACTCCCTTGGCCTTTCCATCCTGTTTCTGCTGATGAGCCTTTAAGCTTTTGTGTTTATTTTCTTTCACTGAAATTCACTTTCTTTGGCTGACTCATTCTCACCTGTGATTCTCAGCTGAAATATTACTTCTACAGAAAAATTATTCTTAACATGTATCTGATATTACCCCCAGAGAATTGCTAAATAGTCTTATCACCTTGTTTTCCCTTCATAGGTTGTATCAGAATTGATAGTTATGTTGTTTGTTTAATTCTTTATGTCTATCCTTCCCATTAGAATGTAATTTATATGAGAACAAATCACTTATCTGCATTTTTTGAGAAGTTATCTCCAGCTGCTTTGAAAGGGTTTGCTGTATAAAGTGCACACATGCCAAGTCACTTCAGGCATGTCCAACTGTTTATGTTCCTATGGACCATACCCTGCCAGGCTCCTCTCTCCATGGGATTTTCTAGGCAAGAATACTGGAGTGGTTGCCGTGTCCGCCACAGGAACTTCCTGACCCAGGGGTTGAACTTGTGTCTCTTACATCCCAGTATTGGCAGGTGGGTTCTTTATCACTAGCTCCGCCTGAGAAGCTGTTGTATAAGGTGTGTACATGGTAAGTTGCTTCAGAGGGATATATTTAATAAATGTCTTTTGAGTAGAGAGATAACATTGTGGCTTATGCTGTTGTAGCATAAGGAGGAAGTCATGAATACATTTATCTTTAGACTATAAAGGTCAGTTTTCATTCCAGTCCCAAAGAAAATCAATGCCAAAGAATGCTCAAACAACCACACAATTGCTAGTGCAATTACTTTACTAGCAAAGTAATCTCAAAATTCTCCAAGCCAGGCTTTAACAGTACATCAACCGTGAACTTACACATGTTCAAGCCGGATGCAGAAAAGGCAGAGGAACCAGAGATGAAATTGCCAACATCGGTTGGATCAAAGAAAAAGCAAGAGAGTTCCAGAAAAACATCTACTTTTGCTTTTTTGAGTATGCCAAAGCCTTTGACTGTGTGGATCACAACAAACTGTGAAAAATTCTGAAAGAGATGGGAATATCAGACCACCTGACCTTCCTCCTGAGAAATCTGCATGCAGGTCAAAAGCAACAGTTAGAACTGGACATGGAACAACAGACTGGTTTCAAATTCAGAAAGGAGTGTTTCAAGGCTGTATATTGTCACCCTGCTTATTTAACTTATATGCAGAGTACATCATGAGAAATGCTAGACTGGATGAAGCACAAGCTAGAATCAAGATTGCCCGGAGAAATATCAATAACCTCAGATATGCAGATGACACCACCCTTATGGCAGAAAGTGAAGAAGAACTAAAGAGCCTCTTGATGAAAGCGAGAGTGAAAAAGTTGGCTTAAAACTCAGCATTGAGAAAACAAAGATCATAGCATCTTGTCCCATCACTTCATAGCAAATAGATGGGGAAACAATGGAAACAGTGACAGACTATTTTGGTGGGCTCCAAAATCACTGCAGATGGTGACTGCAGCCATGAAATTAAAAGATGCTTGCTCTTTGGGAGAAAAGCTATGACCAACTTAGATAGCATATTAAAAAGCAGAGACATTACTTTGCCAACAAAGGACCATCTAGTCAAAGCTATGGTTTTTCCAGTAGTCATTAACAGATGTGAGAGTTGGACTATGAAGAAAGCTGAGTGCTGAAGAATGGAAGCTTTTGAACTGCGGTGTTGGAGGGGAATCTTGAGAGTCCCTTGGACAGCAAGGAGATCCAACCAGTCCATCCTAAAGGAAATCAGCCCTGAACATTCCTTGGAAGGACTGATGCTGAAGCTAAACTCCAATATTTTGGCCACCTGATGGGAAGAACTGACTCATTTGAAAAGACCCTGATGCTGGGGAAGATTGAAGGTGGAGGAGAAGGGAATAACAGAAGATGAGATGGTTGGGTGGCATCACTGACTCAATGGATATGAGTTTGAGTAAGCTCTAGGAGTTAGTGATGGGCAGGGAGGCCTGGTGTGCTGGAGTCCATGGGATCTCAAAGAGTTGGACACCACTGAGTGACTGAACTGACTGAATTAGACTTGCCACATGATGTGAAGAACTTCCTCCTTAGAAAAGACCCTGATACTGGGAAGGATTTGAACGCAGGAGGAGAAGGTGATGACAGAGGATGACATGGCTGGATGGCATCACCGACTCGATGGACATGAGTTTGAGTAAACTCCTGGAGTTGGTAATGGACAGGGAGGCCTGGTGTGCTGCTGTCTATGTGGTCGCAAAGAGTTGGACATGACTGATAGAGTGAACTGAACTGAAAAACAACTTGTTTGCTATTAAAACATAAAATGTAATTTTTGTGATATTTTCTATGCTGCCTAATATCACTCTCAGTTTAAATAATTGAGTTGTCCTGCAATTAGTAGTATTTATACTTATTCTCTTAACATGACTTTTCAGTTCTTACATTACAACATACCTCCTTATAAACATTTTCTCTAAAAAAGACTTTTTCTTTAGCCTCAAAATTCTAAAAATATCCTTGCTTTTATCATCTTGAAAAAAGTATTTCAAATGTTTTTCTGAAGACGTCATTTTTCAACAGACTTCCTTGCACTGGAATACAAAGTTCTGTCCATACATATCCTGCTTTTAAGCAGTAAAGGGAAATCTTCATGTGATTATAAAATGAAGCATCTATGTTTGTGTTTATATGTATGTATGGGTGCCTGTGTTTAAAAACAATACATATATACATATATCTAGGTTTACCTGTATTTACCCTATGATCTAAACATAGTATTGGAAACAGAGTGTTATATTTTATCTATTTGCTTATCTGTAGATTTTTACAGTTTTTTTATTATTATGGAATAAAATAAGGATTACATACCCTAAAGATATAAAATGCAGATTATACAACAAAGAAATTATTAATATTGGATCTAGATATTTTAGTCAATGTACATGTACCTATAATATTATTTTAACATATATTATTAGAAATTTAGAGTAAGTTGAAACTCTTGTTCTCATGTTATCTAAACCCAGTGTTTTTTAAATATGCAAAACTTAGTTTTTCTGTGAGGAAGTGACTTACATAAAGCTACACAATGAACTGTCATAACACTGATACTAGAATTATATTACCAGTGCTACTACAAATTTAAGAGCCATATGCTAATGAAAATTGAAAATATGAAAGCTGTAGTGGAATTCATAAGGTTTAAATATTACTTTAAGAAAGAAATAAACAACGAAATAATGAGAGAAATATCACAAAACCACAGCAAAAATGTTATTTATTAAGTGCTTTTTAAATGATAAATAGCATTTTAACCAATTTATGTGTATCATACTACTTAATTGTCTAAACAAAACTGTGAGACTTACAACATTATCATATCCTTATATATAGAATAAAAATGAGTCAGAGAGCTAAGACAAATTGTCTGAGCTCACATAGTAATATTAAAGTCCAAATGATGTGATTCTAGAACTATTAAAGGGCTTCCCATATAGGTCAGTGGTAAGGAATCTGCCTGCCAATGCAGGGGACACGGGTTCAATCCCTGAGTAAAGAAGGTCCCCTGGAGAAGGAAATAGCAGCCCACCTTAGTATTCTTGTCTGGGAAATCCCATGGAGCAAGGAGCCTAGTGTGCTATAGTCCATGGAGCCAAAAAAGAGTTGGTCACGATGTAGAGACTAAACAACAACAAGCACTTATTAAAGTCTTGAAAATGAAATTTTTTACTAACAATTTTTACTACAGTATGGATAGGAAGGACTAGAGATCCTTTTAAGAAAATTGGAGATACCAAGGCAACATTTCATGCAAAGATGGGCACAATAAAGGACAGAAATGGCAAAGATCAGACAGAAGCAGAAGAGAAGAACAAGTGGCAAGCATACACAGAAGAACCATACAAAAAAGAACTTAATGACTCATGTAACCATGATGGTGTGGTCACTTACCTAAAGCCAGACATCCTGGAGTGTGGTCAAGTGGGACTTAGGAAGCATTACAACAAATCTAGACGAGGTGACGGAATTTCAGCTGAGCTATTTAAAATCCTAAAAGATGATGCTGTTAAAATGCTGCACTCAGTTCAATTCATTTCAGTTCACTCAGTCATGTCTGACTCTTTGCGACCCCATGGACTGCAGCACAACAGGCCTCCCTGTCCACCACCAACTCCTGGAGTTTACTCAAACTCATGTCCATTCAGTTGGTGATGCCATCCAACCATCTCATCCTCTGTTGTCCCCTTCTCCTCCTGCCTTCAATCTTTCCCAGCATCACGGTCTTTTCAAATGAGTCAGTTCTTCCCATCAGGTGGCCAAAGTATTGGAGTTTCAGCTTCAGCATCAGTCCTTTCAATGAATATTCAGGGCTGATTTCCTTTAGGATGGACTGGTTGGATCTCCTTGCTCTCAAAGGGACTCTCAAGATTCTCCTCCAATACCATCATAGTTTAAAAGCATTAATCCTTCAGTGCTCAGCTTTCTTTATAGTCCAATTCTCACATCCATACATGACTACTGGAAAAACCATAACTTTGACTAGATGGTCCTTTGTTGGCAAAGTAATGTCTCTGCTTTTTAATATGCTGTATAAGTTGATCATAACTTTTCTTCCAAGGAGCAAGCATCTTTTAATTTCATGGCTGCACTCACCATCTGCAGTGATTTTTGAGCCCCCGAAAATAAAGTCTGTCACTGTTTCCATTGTTTCCCCATCTACTTGCCATGAAATAATGGGACCAGATGCCATGATCTTAGTTAATTGAAAGTTTAGTTTTAAGCCAACTTTTTCACTCTCCTCTTTCACTTTCATCAAGAGGCTCTTTAGTTCTTCTTCACTTTCTGCCATAAGGGTGGTGTCATCTGCATATCTGAGGTTATTGATATTTCTCCTGGCAATCTTGATTCTAGCTTTTGCTTCTTGAAAACTCATCAATGTCCACTGGACTGGAAAAGGTCCATTTTCATTCTAATCCCAAAGAAGGGCAATGCCAAAGAATGTTCAAACTATCATATAACTCTGATCATTTCACATGCTAGTAAGGTAATGCTTGATATCCATCAAGCTAGATGTTGGTAGTATGTGAACCAAGAATTTCCAGATGTACAAGTTGGATTTAAAAAGGTGGAGGAACCAGAGATCAAATTGCAAACATCTGTTGGATCATAGAAAAAGCAAGGGGATTAATAAAAGAAAATCTAATTCTTCTTCATTGAATATGTGAAAGCCTTTGACTGTGTTGTTCAGTTGCTAATTAGTGTCCAACTCCTTGTGACCACATGTGTGGATCACAATAAACTATGGAAAATTCTTAAAGAAATGGGAATACCATACCATCTTTCCTGTCTCCTGAGAAGCCTGCATATAGGACAAAAAGTAACAGAACTGTAAATGCAACAATGGAGTGGTTCAAAATTGGCAAGTGAGTATGTCAAGGCTGTATATTCTCACCCTGCTTATTTAACTTATATGCAGAGTACATCATGTGAAATGCCAGGCTATGTGAATCACAAACTGGAATCAAGTTTGATGGGAGAAATATCAACAACCTCAGATATGCTGATGATACCACTCTAATCACAGAAAGAAAATAACTAAAGAGCCTGTTGAAGAGAGTGAAAGAGAAGAGGAAACGACCTGGCTTAGAAGTCAACACTCAAAAAATTAAGATCATGACATCCAAATCTATCACTTCATGGCAAACAGACACAGAAAAAAACTGGAAACAGTGACTGACAGGTTTTATTTTCTTGGTCTCCGAAATCACTCTGCGTGTTGACTGCAGCTATTAAGTTAAAAGACACTTGCTCTGTGGAAGAAAAGGTATGACAAATCTAGACAGCATATTAAAAAGCAGGGACATCACTTTGCCAACAAAATTCCATCTAGTCAAAGCTATGCTTTTTCCAGTAGTCATTAATGGATATTAGAGTTGGACCATAAAGAAGGCTGAGTGCTGAAGAATTGATGCTTTTGAATTGTGGTGTAGGAAAAGTCTTGAGAGTCCCTTGGACTGCAAGGAGATCCAAGCAGTCCATCCTAAAGGAAATCAACCCTGAATCCTCATTGGAAGGATGGATGCTGAAGCTCCAATACTTTGGCTACTTTATGGAAAGAGCTGACTCATTTGCAAATACCCAGATGCTGGAAAAGATTGAGGGCAAGAGGAGTAGGGGGCAGCAGAGGACAAGATGGTTTGATAGTATCAGTAACTCAACGGACATGAGTTTGAGGAGAATCTGGGAGATGGTGAAGGATAGGGAAACCTGTTATGCTGCAGTCCATGGGGTTACAAAGAGTTGGACACGACTTAGTGACTGAAAATCAATGACACGTAATATATTCATGAATTATAAATACATACAAAGTCAGCAAGCTCATATAGTAGCCACAAGAGAAGTAGACAATTATCAGCACTCTAGGGACTGTCCTCAGCCCCTTTATAAACTTTTTTTTTTTTTTTTTACCTCTCGATAGGTACCCACTGTCCTAACTTCTAAGGATACAGGTTAGTTTAGCCTTTTTAAATTTTTTTAGCTGAATCACACACTCTTGGTTATAGAAGTTACCTCAGTTATATGGCAGCCCACTCCAGTACTCTTGCCTGGAAAATCCCATGGATGGAGGACCCTGGAGGGCGGCTGTCCATGGGGTCGCTAAGAGTTGGACACGACTGAGCGACTTCACTTTCACTTTTCACTTTTACGCATTGGAGAAGGAAATGGCAACCCACTCCAGTGTTCTTGCCTGGAGAATCCCAGGGACGGGGGAGCCTGGTGGGCTGCCGTCTGTGGGGTCGCACAGAGTTGGACACGACTGAAGCGACTTAGCAGCAGCAGCAGCAGTCATGTTGAAGTCTTGAGTCTGATGGTGAGGTGACTTATCGGAAACTGATCAATACTTTCCCAGGTCTGGCTGCGGGTCTTAGTATAGATTGGGTGGTGGCTGTTCATGCATGAGTTACTTGTACCTGGCTGTGTAGGAAGGAACTAGGAAAAAGACTCCTGCAAAGTGAAACAAGAATCCAGCCAGCCATAAAATCAAATTTTCCTTAGGAAGGTCAAAATGAGCTTCTCATGAGTGGTAGCATTTCCATTTTACACTGTTGGCATCATTTCAGAGCGCTGTTTCTTTCAATTTGCAGTCTCCATGGAACAAGAAATATCCACTGCTCCCTCTCCTTTGCCTTGTAATAAGATGGTTCCTGACATAATTTACAAAATTTTTCTAAGTTTCACTAGTTCACCAATATCTTTTCACCTCTATATTATGGTACCTTTAAACGAGACAAAGGACATGTCTTATTTTTTTGCAGATCACAGTGCTTTGTTCATTATAAGAACTCAATAAACATTGAATTTATTGAAATTTTTGTAGCTTGAAATGAATTTCCTTAACTTGTGTTAAAGCCTGTGACTGTTTTATTGGTTAATATTTTTTGTAGGATTACTTAATATTATAAAAGGGAATATACTAAGACTCTGGGCTTCCCAGGTGGCTCAGTAGATAAAGAATCCACCTGCAATGCAGGAGACACAGGCAGATGCAAGTTTTATTCTCGGGTCAGGAAGATCCCCTGGAGGAGAGCATGCAAATGCCTCCAATATTCTTGCCTGGAGACTCTCATGGACAGAGGAGCATTGTGGGCTACAGTCCATAGAGTTGCAGAGTCAGACATGACTAAAGTGACTGAACCTGCATGTGTACATACTAAGATCTTCCTTAATAAATTAAGATATAATATTTTTATTCAATTTCTGTTCTTTGTCTCTGCCTTCCACAAATCAAATTTATTGGTAAAAGCATGTCTCATATGAAGTAAAAAGAATTTGCAGACATTCTTTTAAAATATGTTTATTTGATTAAATTAAATATATTAGGGTTCTTCCATTATAGTTTTATTTGGTATTTGCACTACAAATTTGACTCACTAATAAATTTAAAATATATAAAATAAAATATTTTAATAATAGAATGAGAATTCATGATTACCAAGGAATACTTTTTAAATTCAATGACATATGATAAAGCAGGTAATTTCATTAAATATAAGTCAATCAATAATACTCATTTAACAGGAAAATTTTCAGACATTTCTACCTCAGTGACTTTCTGATGGTCAAAAATAAGAATAATAATTGGAAACATAATTGTCAATATATAAATATAGTTTATATATGTATAAATGTGTATATATTTAATTTAATATATAAATTTAATATATTCATTTAATTAGTTCAGTTAATTAAATATATAAATATAATAATAAAATTATTCAGGTAGATAGACACAATGTATCTAGAATCAAGAGTTATACTGGCATGAACTAAAAGTGGTAGACATATGTACTTGGATTTATATCATGTCTGAATAATCTATCCAGATTTTCTTGAGGCAACTTAATAAGCTCCTAGGCTCACTTGTTCAGACTCAGAAATGTGAACTTAAGACAGAGTTTACAACAGGCACTATGATTTCTAGTGGAAATTTTGCTTTGTAAGTTATATTGATAGTGATCCAAGCCTGTGTGAGATTTCCAGAGCAATGGGAGACAGGCTAAAATGAAGGCAGTGGAGAGTCAGGTACATCTCTTGTCTCCAGGCCAAGACTGTTCTGCTTTCAAAACTTTCACATTAATGGGAATCTTACTATGTTATTTCCTTCAGTGAAAATCAGTAGTCTCCATTCCACCTTCAGTCAGTCAGTCAGTCGGTTCACTCACTCAGTCGTGTCCGACTCTTTGTGACCCCACGGACTGCAGTACACCAGGCCTCCCTGTCCATCACCAACTCCCGAAGGATGGGTATCTTATCCTTTAGGGTTATTACTCACATTCACTAAGTTAACACAGATAACTCTTGTAGGAATAGTGTGCTCTAAAATGAGACGTTTGACTCCAGAATAAGTAAATGTAGTTTACTTAATTGTCTCAAGATAATTTGTATATGTTCAGATGTAAATTCAGGTAAATATATCTGCCACTTTTAGTTCTTATAAATACAGCTTTTAGTGTTGGAGGTTTTATGACTATCTACCAAGTCTGTGATACAGGCTATATGGTTGTTGCATTTGTAATCATTATTTTTTTAATTTTAGATTTATTTATTTTTGTACCTGAAGGATAATTGCTTTACAGAATTGTGTTGGTTTCTTCCAAACATCAACATGAAGCAGCCATAGATATACATTATTTTTTACCATCACAAAGTGACATGGTTGAAATGTTTGAGAGATTTCATATATCATTGACTGCTGCACATTTAATTAAATTTTTTCATTGTCATACAAGTTGCTTAAACACACACAAAAATGGTGTCTGTAATATGTTTCCTCTTTGAACCTCAAAATACAAAACAAATATACTATATATTTAAAAAGAAGGTGAAGTAGAGACAAGTGAGGAGGAATTAAGGGATAAGGAGAAACATGAATTTTTCAAGTCACTACTGTTTGTAGCTGCTTTGCATAAATCACAAAAATTTTCCAAGTTAAATATGATTATTTTCATTTTCAAAAATACATATCAATGTATAGAAAAGATATTCAATGTAATCAAGAGGACATATCTATTAAGTGAATGAACTAGCATTTTAATACATATCTGTTCAATATAAATCCTACCTCCTTGCCAGGTGTATTTTCTTAATATCTTTGATAGGAGACATAAAAATAAATTTTTATTTGAGGTTAGACATAGATAAAAGAATAATCAAATTATATATGGAAGACAGAAGATATAACAAGGAGACTGATTTCTGTAATTGCTTTTTTTTTTTTTTTTCCAACACTGAAATCTTATTTCAGTTATCCATGGTTATCCATACATTAAAGTATTTCTTTTCAAATGAAAATCAATTTTCCTCTTATAAAATGTGTCTTCTGTGGTGGAGAAAGCACTCGTCTATTTCACAGAAATTCAATATTTTAATACTGTGTAAACTTAAGTGGGATAATTTATGTCCTTGGTGAGCAATTACTTCTTTCTTTTTTAATGGGATAAATAATTACCTTTTGGTCTACCTCACTGATTTGTTATGTTGGACTCATGAGGTAATGCATATGAAAGCACTCTAAAGAATCTAAAGTATTGAATGCCTGCAAGAGCTATTTAATGTGTGACTGCAACCATGAAATTAAAAGACGCTTACTCCTTGGAAGGAAAGTTATGACCAACCTAGATAGCATATTCAAAAGCAGAGACATTACTTTGCCAACAAAGGTCCGTCTAGTCAAGGCTATGGTTTTTCCAGTGGTCATGTATGGATGTGAGAGTTGGACTGTGAAGAAAGCTGAGCGCTGAAGAATTGATGCTTTTGAACTGTGGTGTTGAAGAAGACTCTTGAGCGTCCCTTGGACTGCAAGGAGATCCAACCAGTCCATTCTGAAGGAGATCAGCCCTGGGATTTCTTTGGAAGGAATGATGCTAAAGCTGAAACTCCAGTACTTTGCCACCTCCTGCGAAGAGTTGACTCATTGGAAAAGACTATGATGCTGGGAGGGATTGGGGGCAGGAGGAGAAGGGGAGGACAGAGGATGAGATGGCTGGATGGCATCACCGACTCGATGGACGTGAGTCTGAGTGAACTCCGGGAGATGGTGATCGACAGGGAGGCCTGGTGTGCTGCGATTGATAGGGTCGCAAAGAGTCGGACATGACTGAGGGACTGAACTGAACTGAATGAATCATTAGACCACAAGTCCCTTAAAGAAAAGGATATAGTATTTTAATTTATTTATTTATGTTGAGGACCCTTTAGCAGACAAAAATTGACTAGTGCAGTTAAGTTATTTCAGAGGAATTAATTGAATGAAATTTGAGCTAACCTGTACACATATCAATTTAGGAAGAATATTAAAGTATCTTATTTATCTATAATCCCCACAGCCACCTTGTAAGGTGGTTAATATTTGTTCATTAAAATATATAAGGAGAGAGTGACTGAGAGCATCTGGCCACATTATCATTATTTACATATCAACTCAAAGTATATCGCGATTTGCTCACAAAAGAAAGGAAAGCATCAACACTTCTGTATACAATAAAACATCCCAGAAAAGAACATCTATTCTCTAGCCAACCAACAGGAGACTGCCAGGATGACTTCTTATATCTGGTCCTCTGGCTGCAATCAGAGAACCCAGGTGCCGAGCAACCTTTGGCAAAATCAGAGATTACTTTCTGGCAGTTGCAAGAGCCAACATGATATGACAGAGAGGATTCAAGCCAAGTTTAGATAATGTCATTTAGATGGTATTGGAGTGATATGAAAACTTAGAGAGAAGCAGTTAAACATTGAAGTGAAGGGATTTAGAAGGACATTTCCTCAGGCAATTTTCATTTCAAACACTTTTGTGCTTAGCATTTTAGATAGTATGGTATATTTACTGAATCCTCTATAGCGATGAGCGAGGCATACAGGGAGTCTTTTAGCCATTTAAATTCTAATTGGTTTAGAGTACAACTCAAAAATAGTACAGTGTAGTTAGGCAAATCTGGAGCTCAGGACAGACACCTTTACTAAAGCTGAAATCTGGATGTCAACAGCCAATTACTGTTTTTAAAAGATATAAAACTGGGTGAGATTATTGACAGAGAGAGTGTGTCATTCAACTCAAGGACATTTTCTCATTTGGGCATGAATAGTCAAATCATTTTCACTTGTCACTTGTACTTTGAGGAGGCTTTAATGTGAAATAAATGCCATTGATTCAGACAAATGGAGGCCATGATAAAGATTACAATTCTGACCATTAAAACTTTCAATATCATGTAAATATATCCTTAATTGCTATTTAGGAAACTGAAAGTGTTAGTCACTCAGTTGTGTCCAACTCTTTGTGGCCCCAGGGACTATAGCCTGCCAGGCTCCTCTGTCCATGGAATTTTCCAAGCAAGAATACGGGAGTAGGTTGTCATTCCCTTCTCTAGGAGATCTTCCCAACCTAGGGATCAAACCCAGTATCCTAAATTGCAGGCAGATTCTTTACCATCTGAGCCACAAAGGAAGCCCCTGAATTCCTGGTAATTGTGATTTCAAAGGTAAATAGCTATGTCTTTAGAAGGAAAAGTTAAATGTTGGAAAAATCACAGAAATCTAGGAAAGATATATTCTTTGCTCCAAATTCCTCATGTAAAAATAACTGCTCATGCTCATCAGTGGCTCTTCTTCAGCAATACTTGAGTAAATGTACAAAGATTTATGCTCAAAGCTGTTATTCATCGTTATTATAATTTGAATAATCTAACATTTCATTTTCCCAATGTGTGCATGCTCAGTTCTTCAGTCAGGTCCCCATCTTTGTGACCCCATGGACTGTAGCCCACCAAGCTCCTTTGTCCATGGGGTTTCCCAGGCAAGAATCCTGGAGTGGGTTGTCATTTCCTACTCCAGGGAATCTTCCTGACCCAGGGATCGAACCCATGTCTCTTGCATTGACTGGAGGATTCTTTACCACTGAGACACCTGGGAAGCCCATTTTCCTAATAAATATTTTAAAATAATAAATAATGATGTATGATTTGTAAACTATATTAACAATGACATATTTAGCTTTTCTTACATGATAAACACTTTGCATTAATTTTCACTAATTTGCAAAATGGCTTTCCTGGCAACCACAAGAAAAAAGGCCACAATCTCTTTGAAGGTGTCCCTGTGAAGAAGGGGAGTTTATTTCTCCATCTTATTTGGATTTGGCCATGTGTCTTAATTGGCCAATAGGACATTAGCACCCCTGGAGAAAGGATATTTTTAAACGTACTTGCACATTAGGGCTGGCCTTCTCCTGCTTCTGGAAACTTTTCCTTCATTATGTATATAAACCTGAGCTAACTTCCTGGAAGGTCCAGCTTCACCAGAGAACCTAGTTGAGGGCAGACCTGTATGAGGCCATTCTAGATCTTCCAAGCCCAGAAAAGCCAACTCAGACCAGTGGAACTATCTGATTAAGAGCTAATTAAATTATGTTTCAAGCCATAAACTTAAGGGGTGATTTACTTTGCAAGAATAGTCATTGATAAAAGCCTTTTATCTAAATTAAGAATTATCCTTGGACTTCTTTCCACTTGCCAATACAGAGAACATGTGTTTGATCCCAGGTCCAAGAAGATCACACATGCCATGGGACAATTAAGCTGGTGCTCCACAAGTACTGAGCCTCTGCCCTAGAGCCTTGGAACCACAGCCACTGAAGCCCACATACCCCAGAGCCCATGCTCCACAAGAAGAGAAGCCACTGCAAAGAGAAGCCCACGCACCGCACTAGAATAGCCCCCACTCGCTGCAACCAGAAAAAGCTTGCGCAAAGCTACAATGACCCAGCACAGCCTTAAAAAAAAAAAAACAGTTACACAAACTATCCTAAAGTATCAGAAGAAACAACAGAATTTCATGTTGTTGAAGTGACATGATCAATGTGGGAACACTGCAGCTGAAAATTATCTCTGTTTCCATCCATACATTTTCATTTGTCCTTTACACATCACTGACCACAATATGGCCCATGCAGTGGTCTGAACCCCAAAGCGAGTTCAGCCTTTGTGACATTTTCCCTTACTCACATCTGGAGCTCTCTCGTTCTACTTGAAGGCCCATAGAACAATGAAAAGAGCAGTGTGGAGAGGGGAAATTACTGTAATTAATGATGCACAATAATACAAGTGCTATAATTGAAATCATACACACTATGTTATTGCTAAAATCTCGTGAATTTAAACAAGTACTTTTAGAGCTCACTATAATTTGTATTTAGTCTAAAATGCTTTTTTGAACACTCAAAATTGATCCTGGAATGATGCATTGTGCAAAATGGAAAATAAAACTGACTTCTAGAGATGTTTAAAAGCAGAATAAAAATAAAGGGATTTATCATTCTTAGATATTGAAGTAAGCAGTCAGTGGCTACATTCCTCTTCTGTCCTGCTGGGCAGTAAGTGAAGTTCAAACTTAGAACTGAGACATTTATTGTTCTTGTTGACTGTAGTCTAATGTTACATTTATTAATTCACAAGTTCATGTCACAGCAGAGATCTAAATGTTGAGTAATTTTGGTAACAATATATGGCTATAGATAAGCATACTACCAGACATCTGAACAGTTTCATCACTAACTCATACTGTTTGTGAGCTCTTGGGCTGTCATTTAGATTTTCTGAATATCAGATTTATTATTGGTGCTTGACACACACATCATGGGTCTTTAAAACTGTAAGTACCAAGACATTTGTACTTTGTTTTATTAAAAATATAGGTCATATGTCAAATCTATCAGTATCATAATAGCCCAGAATCAGTTGCCTCACGATGTTCCTTAGGTTCGTCAGAGATTTTTCAAGCTAATGGATTATGTAGCTATTTTGTTTTGCACCTCCTTCATCACCAACGTCCTTCTGTGTCCACAGTTCTGCATCCTACAGATGATTTTTATTACATGGCCACGGCTAACACATCTACACCAAACTCAGAGAGGGGAGACCACTTTTTCTAGTAGTCAGTAGCATGGCTGAAAATATGAAATAGACATGCACATCAAAGAACTGATTCCTAGAAACAGTTATTCTTAGGACCTAACTTGGCTTTCAGGATCACACAATTTCTTGCTCTTTATCTTTTGACCCAAGTTAGTGTGAACAATTTGAAAAGTCCTACATCCAGGGACAATCCTAGCATCTCCACATTGCCGAGAAGGAGTTTAGGCTCTGTAGATATATAGGTCGCAGGAAGAGAGAAACCATCTTTCTCAAATCCTGCTTCAGTATCAACCTCTTTATAGACTAAGAGTTGAAATCCTGTTGCTCGGAAAATCTCATCATGTTTCAAGGGCACATGTCAGGATCAATCCCAGATGGAGAGGCAGTTTCAACATGTGGTAGTACATCTCCTACAGTTGAGTCTTCTTCAGTCTAAGGCAAGTGCAACAGCAAAGCCCAGTTCATACAATGCGGTGACAAGCACAGTGCATTTCCTTCTTACAGTCTGACCTCTCGTATACGTAAAGACAGTCTCTCCCAGCAAATCTGATCTCCTGAGAACAAGTGTTTGGGCAAGAACACACACACACCACAGAAATATGACACATACAGAATTTCCCAAAGTAAGCAATCATCTTTAGTGTTTGGAACATCTTCATCATTGTTATTAAAAATAATTCATCTGCTTCTCTTTGATATTAAAGTTTTTATATAAAAGTAGTAAGAAAAATTAAGGCCATACTGCCTGGGTCTTGATTCTATAAGCTTGACTCTATAATATTAGCTGTATGAACTTGGATGTGTACTTAAATTTTCTATGCCTCACTATGTAACTCAAAGTTTTGGTGTGGAGGATAAATAAAATAATACATGCAAAATGCTAAGTATAAATGCTTTGCATATAGCAATCAATAACTTTTGTATAAAGTAAAATTATGACCAAACCACATTTAAAAAATTAAATATACTTAACATGAAAACACATTAATTAGTAATTCAGTTATGGGTATTTAGTCAACACTTCCTATGGCCAAGACCAGGAGCTGATGGTGGCTCAGACCATGAACTCATTATTGCCAAATTCAGACTTAAATTGAAGAAAGTAGGGAAAACCACTAGACCATTCAGGTATGACCTAAATCAAATCCCTTATGATTATACAGTGGAAGTGAGAAATAGATTTAAGGGCTTAGATCTGATAGATAGAGTGCCTGATGAACTATGGAATGAGGTTCGTGACATTGTACAGGAGACAGGGATCAAGACCATCCCCATGAAAAAGAAATGCAAAAAAGCAAAATGGCTGTCTGGGGAGGCCTTACAAATAGCTGTGAAAAGAAGAGAAGCGAAAAGCAAAGGAGAAAAGGAAATATATAAACATCTGAATGCAGAGTTCCAAAGAATAGCAAGAAGAGATAAGAATGCAAATTTCCTCTATTTCAATGCAAAGAAATAGAGGAAAGCAACAGAATGGGAAAGACTAGAGATCTCTTCAAGAAAATCAGAGATACCAAAGGAAAATTTCATGCAAAGATGGGCTCGATAAAGGACAGAAATGGTATGGACCTAACAGAAGCAGAAGATATTAAGAAGCGGTGGCAAGAATACACAGAAGAACTGTACAAAAAAGATCTTCACAACCCAGATAATCATGGTGGTGTGATCACTGACCTAGAGCCAGACATCCTGGAATGTGAAGTCAAGTGGGCCTTAGAAAGCATCACTGCGAACAAAACTAGTGGAGGTGACAGAATTCCAGTTGAGCTATTCCAAATCCTGAAAGATGATGCTGTGAAAGTGCTGCACTCAATATGCCAGCAAATTTGGAAAACTCAGCAGTGGCCACAGGACTGGAAAAGGTCAGTTTTCATTCCAATCCCAAAGAAAGGCAATGCCAAAGAATGCTCAAACTACTACACAGTTGCACTCATCTCACACGCTAGTAAAGTAATGCTCAAAATTCTCCAAGCCAGGCTTCAGCCATATATGAACCGTGAACTTCCTGATGTCCAAGCTGGTTTTAGAAAAGGCAGAGGAACCAGAGATCAAATTGCCAACATCCGCTGGATCATGGAAAAAGCAAGAGAGTTCCAGAAAAACATCTATTTCTGCTTTATTGACTATGCCAAAGCCTTTGACTGTGTGGATCACAATAAACTGTGGAAAATTCTGAAAGAGATGGGAATACCAGACCACCTGATCTGCCTGTTGAGAAATCTGTATGCAGGTCAGGAAGCAACAGTTAGAACTGGACATGGAACAACAGACTGGTTCCAAATAGGAAAAGGAGTACGTCAAGGCTGTATATTGTCACCCTGTTTATTTAACTTCTATGCAGAGTACATCATGAGAAACGCTGGACTGGAAGAAACACAAGCTGGAATCAAGATTGCCAGGAGAAATATCAATAACCTCAGATATGCAGATGACACCACCCTTATAATGGCAGAAAGTGAAGAGGAACTAAAAAGCCTCTTGATGAAGTGGAGAGTGAAAAAGTTGGCTTAAAGCTCAACATTCAGAAAACGAAGATCTTGGCATCTGGTCCAATCACTTCATGGGAAATAGATGGGGAAACAGTGGAAACAGTGTCAGACTTTATTTTTGGGGGCTCCAAAATCACTGCAGATGGTGACTGCAGCCGTGAAATTAAAAGACGCTTGCTCCTTGGAAGGAAAGTTATGACCAACCTAGATAGCATATTCAAAAGCAGAGACATTACTTTGCCAACAAAGGTCTATCTAGTCAAGGCTATGGTTTTTCCTGTGGTCATGTATGGATGTGAGAGTTGGACTGTAAAGAAAGCTGAGGGCCAAAGAATTGATGCTTTTGAACTGTGGTGTTGGAGAAGACTCTTGAGAGTCCCTTGGACTGCAAGGAGATCCAACCAGTCCATTCTGAAGGAGATCAGCCCTGGGATTTCTTTGGAAGGAATGATGCTAAAGCTGAAACTCCAGTACTTTGGCCACCTCAAGCAAAGAGTTGACTCATTGGAAAAGACTGATGCTGCGAGGGATTGGGGGCAGGAGGAGAAGGGGACGCCAGAGGATGAGATGGCTGGATGGCATCACTAACTCGATGGACGTGAGTCTGAGTGAACTCTGGGAGTTGGTGATGGACAGGGAGGCCTGGCATGCTGCGATTCATGGGGTCGCAAAGAGTGGGACACGACTGAGCGACTGATCTTATCTGATCTGATATAAACAGAATTGCTTTCGTTATTTTTTGATGATAGTTATAATTTGACTGTGAGAATGCTCAATGTTTTCCTCTCATTTCATATTTCCTCAAGGTAAACTATAAAAACAAAAACACGTTTTAAAAAGTATACTTCTTCTGGAACATTTATATAATGGAATATTACTCAACCATAAAAAGAAGCACATTTGAGTTAGTTGCAGTGAGGTGGATGAACCTAGAGCCTCTTACACAGAGTGAAGTATTAATAAGTCAGACAAAGAAAAGCATATATTAGCACATACATATGGAATCTAGAAAAATGCTCCTGATGAACTTAGTAAAAAATGGACTTGTGGACACAGTGGGGGAAAGTGAGCGTGGGATGAATTGAGAAAGTGCCATTGACATATATGCACTGTCATGTATAAAATAGATAGTTAGTGGGAAATTGCAAAATACCATAGGGAGCCCAGCTTGGCTCTCTGTGATGACCTGGAGGGGTGGGATAGAGGGAGGGGCAGGCGGCTCAGGAGGGAAGGGATATATATTAAATTATGACTGATTCACATTGTTGTATGGCAGAAACCAACACAAAATTGTAAAGCAATTTTCCACAAAAAATAAAGAAAATTTAAAAACAAAGCAGAAAAAATATACTCTGTAAAATAACTGAGTGGTTTATCTTCCGGTTTATTGCACTTTAATCATACCTGATTACTTTCCTTATAAACATGTTCTTACTATTGTTGGCTGCAGATTCTAGAATAGATGTGGCCAAGTCACTTGTCAACACAATTTTAAGTTAAGTTTATATTTCAAAGGTTTAATGGCTTAGGAGGTTAAAAGGTGACAAGAGAAAGCTATTGTTTTCCAGATTGAAGATTGGAGGTGGTAAATTGGTGCATGAAAAAAAAAAAAAATCTGACCTCAAATTATATCAATGTTATAGGGAAACTGTAATATAATATATGGTTTTTAAAAATATCATTATACTCTTCAACTGTATTTTCAGAACAAATTCAAAATAAAGCTTTATAAATGTGTTATGGTAACATGGCCAGATATTTATTAACTCCAAGGCTTGAGTACTGATTGTGTGGCCTACTTTCTTATAAATCAGTTTGACAATTACACAATGGATATTAGACACAGCATTATGCAAACAGGAATCTGTGTCTCAGTGACTTCAAGTGCCATTTCACCTGAACATATGTGTGTGTGCTGTCACTTCAGTCGTGTCTGACTCTTTGCAACCCTATGGACCGAGCCCTCCTGGCTCCTCTCTCCAAGGGATTCTCCAGCAAGAATACTGGTGTGGGTTTCCATGCCCTCATCCAGAGGTTCTTCCCAACTCAGAGAGTGAACCTGCATCTCTTACATCTCCTGCATTGGCAGGTGGGTTCTTTACCACTGGCATCACATGGGAAGCCCTATGCAACCGGATAATAAAGCATAAATGAGAATAAAATATATAGACTAAAAATTCTGACCAAATAATAACAAGGTTAGTACTTTCTTAAAACCTACAAAATGGTAATGGAATTTTAACAAGTAAATTGATGGGTGTGGGGAGGCTAGAAGTAGACAGATGACAGGTGATTAGTAAATGGCTTAGAAGGCTGGGGGAAGCTGAATCCCAAGCTGAAAGTGAGAACATAGAGAAGTAATTCTACGTTCATCACAGGATCTCCCAAAGCTTCAAGATTGTTGGCATCAGTTAGCTCTGGAAGTAGAAGCATCAGTTCAGTTCAGTTCAGTTCAGTCTCTAAGTCATGTCTGACTCTTTGCAACCCCATGAATCACATAAGGATGCTCTAAAAATTAAAAACAAAACAAAATTGAAGCACTGTTAAGATGGAGTCTTACTTCATCTTAGATCCCTTCCACCACTTCCTATGAATGAGCAACTACATTTTCATGGTAACAGAAGACAGAATGTTGATCCCTTGGAAAAGTTTTTCAAAGGTATAATACTGAAGAAGGTGATACCATTCCAGAAACCTGGTGATAAAGTAAAAGCTTATATGTTGTGTAAAGAATTTGAGTTCTCTCAAAAGCAGATCCATAGATAAGGCTTTGACAAAGTTTCTGTGAGGAAACTCTTGAGGAGATCATGTGTTAGTAGAGATCATGTGTTAGTAAAAATCACAGAAGAAAAACAATCCTGTACACTTAGAAGATCTAATTAGCTTTTAGATGTCTTGTCTTAAATATGAGGGTATAGACTCAAATAGTTAGGATCTGATAGAAATAGCAGAAAACAAACAAAAAAGGTAGAAAGAGGGACCATTCAGAAAAAGAAATTTTTTAAAATGCAGCTGCCATGAAATACAGGCAGATTGTTTTAAAACAATCAGATAACAAGAAATAACTCTTAGAAATTAAGACTATATAACAGACATGAAAAACTCAAGAATCACCAGTCTCTTCTGAAGCCAGTGAGAAGGTTCCAGGCAAAAGATAAAATTTACAAAACACATTACTGGTTTGAATGTATAGAGAAAGGATTTATATAATAGGAGGAGGATTTAAAGTGACAATGTCCGAAGTGCTAAGTCTAAATCAATAACAAGAATATTAGAAAATGTTATTCCAACTGAGAATCATCATAAAAATTATGGTTAAATGCACAACTTGATGTTGGTCCTAGAGTCCTTGAATTCAAACACCAATCTACTGTATTCTACCTGTGTGACCTTAGACAATTTATTGAGCCTTAGTTCTTCACTGTAAAGTGGGCATAATAGTAGCTCATTATGTACAGTTATTTAAAGCTCTAAGGGGAAACTAATAACCAATAACATTTTGAGGAAACACAGTAATCAAAATATAGTATGTTTAATATTCAAACTGCTAACACCATCTTGTTTTAGCAAGAATTCTAACTATGTTAGAAGATGGAGTGTGTGTATTTGTGTGTGTGAGAAACAGAGAGAATTATGAGAATGAGTGTGTCAAGGAAAGTTAAATTCTCATTTAGGAAGTCAATAGATAAAGGCTAATACTGAAAAATCAATAAGTGGTTACATAAGTATAGTATTTATCAATATGAACACAAACACTACAGAATTAGATAAAAGAGTTTTAAGTATTTGCCTCTGTAGAGACAAACGGTTAGGACCTGCAGATGTTTTCATAATCAGCCTTGTCGAACTAATTGACTCTTTAAACTTCCTGCATGCATTACTTTGATGAAAAGTTAAACTAGCTGTAATTTTTTCAAAAAAAAAAAAAAGAGCAACATTGGTATAAATAAAGGCCTGCATTCTCATGCTCTCTGATATCTCTATGTCTTTGCACATGGTTTTATTTCACCGGCACTGTCCAATTTCTTGATTTTTTTTTCTGGCTTTTTTTCAGCAGTAAACCTGGGTCAACTCCCATTCTGGCCCAGGAAATCATTACTGAACCACCCATGCAGACTTGATAGCTCTTTTATTTGCTTCTTGACTGCACCTTGAGCTTTCCTCCTTAGTGTGCTGCATTGAAATATCAATTATGTGCCTGCCTTCATTTCTAGGCTGGATGCTCATGGGAAGAACTGTTTCTTAATTGTCTCTATATTTTAGACCTCAACACAGAGTAGAGCCAAGTACCTAATAATTGTTTCTTAAGTGAACTCAAGTAAATCCTATGGATTGAAGTTCTAAGAAATGTATAGTGCCCAATAAAGGCATGTCCTTAGTATTTTCTGGTTGATTTCTTATAGTGAGAAAGGGGGCCAAACCTGAGTTAACAGCCTGTATGCCATAGGTTAGTTATAGTGATTGTATTCAGTATGCCAGTACTACCAGTAGTATGCAGTACTACTAATCATAGACTCTCTGATAACTGGTCCACATTAAATTTTCTCCTCACTCCCACCTGCTTCTACACATACACATACAATCCACATGGTTACAGCGAATGTTAATATGTCATCTCCATGGCACAGTATTGCTTAGTTGAGTGGTTCATAGATGGGGATATAACTAATTCTGGGGCAATTGGCATTTATCTTTGGAATTCTGGAACTGAATCTGAGGAAGAGAATTAATCTCTAGGTGTGTCTGAAGCTACATCATGTAAAATTCAGAAATTTCCATCAGCCATGTTTTTGACTGCCTGAACTAAAGAAGTGGGGGAATTCAACCTTCAGACAGAAAGTAAAGAACAAGGCAAATACATACAGCAGAAAAATCCAGAGACCTGAGGGTATTAAGTTTCTGTTTTCCATTTATTCCTAAGGCTATCTTCTTATTACTGGATTTCTTTAGACTCCTTGCTGTGATTCCTTACTTAAATTATTTTGTATTTGGTTCCTGTGATTTACAAATACCACTTACCAACACAAAAATAATAGATAAAAGAATTACACATGGAAGTTGGGGAAAACACCATCATATAAATTGGGCTAGCAATTTAGAGATTTGGAAGCTGGCTTATTAAAATAATTAACCATATGTTGAATCCAGAGAGTATTTGTATGCTATTTTCTGGTCTTTACCTTCCACTTTCTAAAATTTCAGTAGAATATTTTTAATATATATAACTTTGTCTAAGTTGTAATAAAAGCAGTTATGGGGGGACTGGCTCTAAAATTTTAATTGAGTAGCAAAATTTGGATTGGATCTTCTTTATCCAAATCCACGATGACATTGACAGTGATGGTAACTAGAAGGAAAAAATATGACCCACTGAGGGGAAAAAAAAATCACAACATCGGAGGCATAATGTGGTGGCCCTGAGAACTCTGAGCACTGTTCAAAAATATCTGAGGAAAAATGTGAGATGACCAAGTTTTTGACAATCTATTAAGTAGGGATTATAGCTATTAAAGTGTGATTACTTTCATCTTAGGATAGTAAGAACTGATTTGCTTCAATCTAATAAGTATTAAAAATATTTAGGAAGTTTGCAGAGTATGTATGTACTGCAGAGAAGGTACTCAGGAAATAATAGTTACAAGCAATGAAATGAGATCAATAGTAGCAATAGCAAAAGTACCAATGAGAGAGAATCAGAATATTTAAAATAAAAACTGAGAAAACCCACCAGACTTACTTAATTTTCTTCTCCAGAAGAAAAGGGAGGCTCAGCCAGTAAAGGGTCTGCCTGCAGTGCAGGAGACCTGGGTTCAATTCCTGGGTTGGGAAAATCCTCTGGAGAAGGAAATGGCAACCCACTCCAGTATTCTTGCCTGGAAAATTCCATGAATGGAGAAACCTAGCAGGCTACAGTCCATAGGTTCTCAAAGAGTCAGATATGACTGAGCAACTTCCCTGCTTAATTTCCTGTTGCCATGTAACAAATGACCACAAAGTTGTTGGCATAAAACAACACTAATTTATGATCTCACAGTTTCAGTGGATCAGGAGTCAGGGAGTCCTCTGTACAGGTCTCATAAAATGGAAACAAAATACCAGCTCAACTTTGGTTCCCATGTGGAGCTTGAGTTCTTCTTCTAACCTCTTTCAGCTTGTTGGTGGAATTCATTTCCTTGTGATGATAGGATTGAGTTTTTTGTGTTTGTTGTTATAATGCTAATTTGCTAATCCCAGCAGCCTCATGGTTAGTGCATAGCATGGTGCTTTGTTGTTGCTGTTGTTTTTTTGAGAGAGAGAGAGAGACTGTTTCAATCACCTATCATAAAATTCAGCCTCCTTGTACTGAAGAGAAATGAGCAAGGGGTGGAATGATTGTTCAGAAATATTATACAGCAGAAGAATACATATAGAAACTTGAAGGCTGAAGAAAACTGTGTTTGTGTTTGGGGCAATGCAATAAAGAATTCTGTTTTTCTACATTAAATTTGAGATAAAGAAGAATGTGTTTGCGGCAATGCAATAAAAAAAGAGTTCAGTTTTTGTTCCATTAGGATTGAGATGGGTATTACACATCCAAAAAGAAATGTCAAACACATGAGTTTTGAGGGTGGATAGATCACACATATAGGAACGCAGATTTCAATGGTGTAATTATTGTGCTTCAAAATTTGCAGATCATCCAGGGAGAGCATTTAGAATGAAAAGAAAATAAGCAGCTAAAGACAGCATCTTAGGGATCAATAACATTCAGAGGTTGCACAAAAGACAAGTCAAGAACAAGAGAGCCATAAGAAGCCGAGCTAGAACTAAAATCAATACATTATGGTATTACGGAATCCCAGAGAAGACAGCTGTTAAAGAAAAGAGTTGTAAATACTTAGAACAGAACGCTCCTGAGAGCTGACTACTGCATTTGATAACATGCAGTCTCTAATAGTTCTGAGGAAGCAATTTCAGCAGAGCAAGAGGGATGGAACATGCTTGGAGGTGGTAAAAGATAAAATTAAGGATAAGATGTAGAAACAGTGTCTCTCTGTCTCTTTCTCTCTGAAGGCATGCAGGACAACGGAGCTTTCATTACAGAAGGATATGGATAATGAAGATTTATTTTATTATTAGTTTTAATTTTCTGCAGAAGGATTATTGAGTGCATTTAAGACATTCTGCTGCTGCTGCTGCTGCTGCTAAGTCGCTTCAGTCGTGTCCGACTCTGTTGCGACCCCATAGACGGAAGCCCACTGGGCTCCCCCGTCCCTGGGATTCTCCAGGCAAGAACACTGGAATGGGTTGCCATTTCCTTCTCCAATGCATGAAAGAGAAAAGTGAAAATGAAGTCGTTCAGTCCTGCCCGACTCTTAGCGACCCCATGGACTGCAGCCTACCAGGCTCCTCCGTCCATGGGATTTTCCAGGCAAGAGTACTGGAGTGGGGTGCCATTGCCTTCTCCGATATTCTGCTGCATCATTTATTAATTGAGTAAACACAGGCAGATTTTTCTAATGCTTTGTCATCAGTTTATGCAAACACCTTGGGTTGTTGTAAGAAGTAAAAGTATTAACACATATAAAACACTTAGAGTGGTGTCTGAAACACAGGAAGAACTCATTTGTTGTTAATTACTGTTATTTTTGTTGATTACTATATCATTGTATCCTCATATCCATCTCAGTATCTTCACATAAAATATGTCAGATCTAAATTTTTAATGAGTTTATAAGCAAATGACATTGAATATTTTTTCACCTTTGTTTACAAAAGATTCATGGAACCAGACTAATCTGTATTCAAGGCTGTAGTAATTGTTGTAAAATTCTGAAAATTTACTAAAAATCATTGAATTTTTTATATAAAAGTACATATAAATATGCCTCAATAAAATTGTTGCATCCCTTGTAGGTATAACTTTGATTATGTACTTATCAAAGCAGGGTGAAGAGGGGTCCTTTTGACCAAAGTTCAGGCAAACAATTTTGATGAAAGACGAGTTATATCCTCAATACATTTATTTGCCTTGTGTACAACTGAATATTCATTGAAAATTTCGAACCTTATTTTAAATATATCTTTATGTAGACTATTTAATAAACACTAATTCTTACAGGTTACCAATTTCGGTTTTTAATAAGTGGGTTTTATGAATTTACGTATCATAAAATATTATTTTAAGATAGACTAAGATCATCTTCTCGAGATGAATTCATCCATAATTTTAAAAGAAAATTAAATAGGAAATGCTAAAATTTTGCTTAGAAATTGTAGTTGGGATAATATATTTTATAGGTCTCTGTGTGTTTAGAATTGGCAAAGTTCTTCATGGCAATCTAGGGAGCCTGGGGATATTGCAATTTTCTTTGCATAACAGTTTCCCTTAACGCTATTGTTGGTGATATCCTCTGGGCTATATATCAAATAAAGATTTATTTTGAGCTAACTTGATTCCAACAAGGATTGAAAGTGGCTGTGCCTAAATTATTGAACTATAAATTCTGTTTTTGATTGATATGCTATTGAATCACTCTATACCAATGCCATTCTCTGAATGAAATAGAAGCCATCAAAAGCTTGAAATAATTTCTAAAGCAATGCACTTATTTGGCACACTGAATTTTTTGGCTATAGTAGATATTCGTGAAGCATAATTTTAATCTATTATTTTTGTGAAAAAGGCAAAATCTAGCCATTTGTTTTTCAAGCATTATATCATGCCTATTATTTTTCCAAACTAGGAGATGTAGTATTACATAGTAGCAGTATAAACCATTTATAAATCCAGTTTTGTGACCTAAGAGAACTGTGTTCACAGGCTCAGCTTTGTCATTAATTAGTTCTGTAAGGCTAGACAAGTTGTTAAAACTTTGAGTCTCTTTGTAATATACCACTTGTAGAGACTATAAAAGCCACCTCATATAATTATGGATATTAATGTAAAATAAAAAACATAATGTAAAGCACTTCATAAATTATAGAGTTCAAATTAAATGTTCAATTAAGGTTAGCTTTGATAATAACAATAAAACTTAGAAATGAGTAAGACCAAATCCCTTGTTTCTAACTTAGTGTTGTGGAGAAAACTGTACTAGAATGATTATATAATTAATTCTCCATTACTGTATCAGCTCATCAACAATTTAAATTTCAAAAAATAATCTGAACATTTAATAACATTCCAAATATTGAAGAAGTTAGGAAAATCAGTCTTAGACACCTTACAGAGTCTATTTTGGGCATTTGTCACCAGATGACATCTTTCAGCTTTTCAATTGTAGCTTTTTATGCCAGAAGATAAAAAGACCAGTATGGTCACAGCAGTGGCCTAGAACATTCTGTGTTATAAATAAGTTTTTTACATAGTGTGACAAAAAGAAGAAGAAAATGGAAGAGAATGATGGGGTCAAGGTGGCACATTTTCATGATAATCCTTCACTCATTCTAACTCACTCATTTGTAATACAGCTGTGGAAAGAACAGAAGCTAAAAGCAAAGGAGAAAAGGAAAGATATAAGCATCTGAATGCAGAGTTCCAAAGAATAGCAAGAAGAGATAAGAAAGCCTTCCTCCGCGATCAGTGCAAGGAAATAGAGGAAAACAACAGAATGGGAAAGACTAGAGATCTCTTCAAGAAAATTAGAGATACCAAGGGAACATTTCATGCAAAGATAGGCTCGATAAAGGACAGAAATGGTATGGACCTAACAGAAGCATAAGATATTAAGAAGAGGTGGCAAGAATACACAGAAGAACTGTACAAAAAAGATCTTCACGACCCAGATAATCACGATGGTGTGATCACTGACCTAGAGCCAGACATCCTGGAATGTGAAGTCAAGTGGGGCTTAGAAAGCATCACTGCAAACAAAACTAGTGGAGGTGATGGATTTCCAGTTGAGTTCTTCAAATCCTGAAAGATGATGCTGTGTAAGTATTGCACTCAATATGCCATCAAATTTGGAAAACTCAGCAGTGGCCGCAGGACTGGAAAAGGTCAGTTTTCATTCCAATCCTAAAGAAAAGCAATGCCAAAGAATGCTCAAACTATCACAGTTGCACTCATCTCACATGCTAGTAAAGTAATGCTCAAAATTCTCCAAGCCAGGCTTCAAGAATACGTGATCTGTTAACTTCCTGATGTCCAAGCTGGTTTTAGAAAAGGCAGAGGAACCAGAGATCAAATTGCCAACATCCGTTGGATCATGGAAAAAGCAAGAGAGTTCCAGAAAAACATCTATTTCTGCTTTATTGACTATGCCAAAGCCTTTGACTGTGTGGATCACAATAAATTGTGGAAAATTCTGAAAGAGATGGGAATACCAGACCACCTGACTTGCCTCTTGAGAAATCTGTATGCAGGTCAGGAAGCAACAGTTAGAACTGGACATGGAACAACAGACTGGTTCCAAATAGGAAAAGGAGTAGGGCAAGGCTGTACATTGTCACCCTGCTTATTTAACTTATATGCAGAGTACATCATGAGAAACACTGGACTGGAAGAAACACAAGCTGGAATCAAGATTGCCGGGAGAAATATCAATAACCTCAGATATGCAGATGACACCACCCTTATGGCAGAAAGTGAAGAGGAACTCAAAAGCCTCTTGATGAAATTGAAAGTGGAGAGTGAAAAACTTGGCTTAAAGCTCAACATTCAGAAAACAAAGATCATGACATCCGGTCCCATCACTTTATGGGAAATAGATGGGAAAACAGTGGAAACAGTGTCAGACTATTTTTTTGGGCTCCAAAATCACTGCAGATGGTGACTGCAGCCATGAAATTAAAAGATGCTTACTCCTTGGAAGGAAAGTTATGACCAATGTACATAGCATATTCAAAAGCAGAGAAATTACTTTGCCAACAAAGGTCCATCTAGTCAAGGCTATGGTTTTTCCTGTGGTCATGTATGGATGTGAGAGTTGGACTGTGAAGAAGGCTGAATGCCAAAGAATTGATGCTTTTGAACTGTGGTGTTGAAGAAGACCCTTGCAGGTCCCTTGGACTACAAGGAGATCCAACCAGTCCATTCTGAAGGAGATCAGCCCTGGAATTTCTTTAGAGGGAATGATGCTAAAGCTGGAACTCCAGTCTTTGGCCACCTCCTGCGAAGAGTTGACTCATTGGAAAAGACTCTGTTGCTGGGAGGGATTTGAGGCAGGAGGAGAAGGGGACAACAGAGGATGAGATGGCTGGATGGCATCACTGTCTCGATGGACGTGAGTTTCAGTGAACTCCGGGAGTTGGTGATGGACAGGGAGGCCTGACGTGCTGCGATTCATGGGGTCCCAAAGAGTCGGACATGACTGAGTGACTGAACTGAACTGAACTGACTCACATTAAGTAAAGACCAACTGATTTGTTAGTGTTGCAAAACAAGTTAAAGCAATCTGATTAATTTTAGCTTTGATTTGAAAACTATTTTAGCATGATTCTCATAAATTCTATAAATAAATAGTTCTTAAGGCAAAATCGTATTTTTCCCATGAAAGTTGAAAATTTATAAGGACAAATAAATACACCCATGACACACTAGTTGGGGAAGAAGTTATGAGAGAAGAAGTTTTAAATGTTTGACTTTGGGTAAGAATTATCAGCTCTCTTTCAGGCACATACGAGGCTAACAAATAAAACTAGAATTGAACTCATACTCTTCTTTTTACTCAATTAAGATTTGAGTATTTCTTCCTTGATTTTGCTACACAAGGGTGATATTTTTATTCTGATAACTACAAAAGTAAGATCCTTGAGAATATGAGATGGTGTGGAGTCCAAAGAACAAGTAGAGGGCCTGAGCATTAACTGAGGCTAAACACCGCTTCCACTGAAAATGGAAAGAGAAAATTTAAGTTAAAAAAATCTAGTATAGTTAGTGGTTACATTTCTTATGTGATGATCTCTCTTTCCCACTGATATTGTATTTCAATATTCAGTTCAGTTCAGTTCAGTTGCTCAGTCGTGTTCGACTCTTTGCGACCCATTAACCACAGCACCCAAGGCCTCCCTGTCCATCACCAACTCCCCGAGTTAACTGAAACTCATGTCCATTGAGTCAGAAATGCCATCTGGCCATCTCATCCTCTGTCATTCCCTTCTCCTCCTGCCTTCAATCTTTCCCAGCATCAGGATCTTTTCAAATGAATCAGTCCTTTGCATCAGGTGGCCAAAGGATTGGAGTTTCAGCTTCAGCATCAGTCCCTTCAATGTATATTAAGGACTGATTTTCTTTGGGATGGACTGGTTGGACCTCCTTGCAGTCCAGGGAACTCTCAAGAACATAGGCAAAACACTCTCCGACATACATCACAGCAGGATCCTCTATGACCCACCTCCCAGAATATTGGAAATAAAAGCAAAAATAAACAAATGGGACCTAATTAAACTTAAAAGCTTCTGCACAACAAAGGAAACTATTAGCAAGGTGAAAAGACAGCCTTCAGAATGGGAGAAAATAATAGCAAATGAAGCAACTGACAAACAACTAATCTCAAAAATATACAAGCAACTCCTACAGCTCAACTCCAGAAAAATAAATGACCCAATCAAAAAATGGGCCAAAGAACTAAATAGACATTTCTCCAAAGAAGACATACAGAAGGCTAACAAACACATGAAAAGATGCCCAACATCACTCATTATCAGAGAAATGCAAATCAAAACCACTATGAGGTACCATTTCAAGCCAGTCAGAATGGCTGTGATCCATAAGTCTACAAGCAATAAATGCTGGAGAGGGTGTGGAGAAAAGGGAACTCTCTTACACTGTTGGTGGGAATGCAAACTAGTACAGCCACTATGGAGAACAGTGTGGAGATTCCTTAAAAAACTGGAAATAGAACTGCCTTATGATCCAGCAATCCCACTGCTGGGCATACACACTGAGGAAACCAGAAGGGAAAGAGACACGTGTACCCCAATGTTCATCGAAGCACTGTTTATAATCGCCAGGACATGGAAGCAACCTAGATGTCCATCAACAGATGAATGGATAAGAAAGTGGTGATACATATACACAATGGAGTATTACTCAGCCATTAAAAAGAATACATTTGAATCAGTTCTAATGAGATGGATGAAACTGGAACCTATTATGCAGAGTGAAGTAAGCCAGAAAGAAAAACACCGATACAGTATACTAACGCATATATATGGAATTTAGAAAGATGGTAACAATAACCCTGTATACGAGACAGCAAAAGAGACACTGATGTATAGATCAGTCTTATGGACTCTGTGGGAGAGGGAGAGGGTGGGGAGATTTGGGAGAATGGCATTGAAACATGTATAATATTATGTATGAAATGAGTCGCCAGTCCAGGTTCGATGCACGGTACTGGATGCTTGGGGCTGGTGCACTGGGATGACCCAGAGGGAGGGTATGGGGAGGGAGGAGGGAGGAGGGTTCAGGATGGGGAACACAGGTATACCTGTGGCGGATTCATTTGGATATTTGGCAAAACTAATACAATATTGTAAAGTTTAAAAATAAAATAAAATTAAAAAAAAATAAAATATAATCAGTACATAAAAAAAAAAAAAAAAAGATCTTCAACTCCACAGTTCAAAAGCATCAATTCTTCGGCACTCAGCTTTCTTTATAGTACAATGCAGAGTCAGACACGACTAAAGGGACTTAGCTGCAGTAGCAGCTCATATCCATACATGATTACTGGAAAAACCACAGCTCAGACTAGACAGACCTTTGTTGACAAAGTAATGTCTCTGCTTTTTAATAAGCTGTCTAGGTTGGTCAAAACTTTTCTTCAAAGGAGCAAGTGTCTTTTAATTTCATGTCTGCAGTCACCATCTACAGTAATTTTGGAGCCCCCCAAAATAAAGTCTCTCACTGTTTCCATTGTTTCCAGATCTATTTGCTGTGAACTGATGTGACCAGATTCCATGATCTTAGTTTTCTGAATGTTGAATTTTAAGCCAACTTTTTCATTTTTCTTTTTCACTTTCATCCAGAGGCTCTTTAGTTCTTCTTCACTTTCTGCCATAAGGGCAGTGTCATCTGCATATCTGAAGTTATTGATATTTCTCCCAGCAATCTTGATTCCAGCTTATGCTTCATCCATCCTGGCATTTCTAATGATGTACTCTGCATAGAAGTTAAATAAGCAGGGTGACAATATATAGTTTTGACGTAGTCCTTTCCTTATTTGGAACCAGTCTGTTGTTCCATGTCCAGTTATAACTGTTGCTTCTTGACCTGCCTACAGATTTCTCAAGAGGCAGGTCAGTTAGTCCCTTCTTTTGAAGAATTTTCCAGAGTTTGTTGTGATCCACACAGTCAAAAGCTTTGGCATAGTCAATAAAGAAGAAGTAAATATTTTTCTGGAACTCTTTTGTGTTTTTGATGATCCAAGGAATGTTGACAATTTGATCTCTGGCTCCTCTGCCTTTTCTAAATCCAGCTTGAACATCTGGAAGTTAATGGTTGACATACTGCTGAAGCCTGGCTTGGAGAATTTTGAGCATTATTTACTAGCGTGTGAGATGAGTGCAATTGTGTGGTAGTTTGAACATTCTTTAGCATTGCCTTTCTTTGGTATTGGAATGAAAACTTACCTTCTTCAGTCCTGCTGAAGACTTTTCTTCACTGGCCACTGCTGAGATTTCCAAATTTGCTGGCATATTGAGTGCAGCACTTGCATAGCATCATCTTTTAGAATTTGAAATAGTCCAATTAGAATACAGTATACTAACGCATATATATGGAATTTAGAAAGATGGTAACAATAACCCTGTATACGAGACAGCAAAAGAGACACTGATGTATAGAACAGTCTTTTGGACTCTGTGGGAGAGGGAGAGGGTGGGGATGATTTGGGAGAATGGCATTGAAATACATATAATATCATATATGGAAAGAGTCGCCAGTCCAGGTTCGATGCACGATACTGGATGCTTGGGGCTAGTGCACTGGGACGACCCAGAGGGATGATATGGGGAGGGGGGAGGGAGGAGGGAAGAGGGTTCAGGATGGGGAACACATGTATACCTGTGGCAGATTCATTTCAATGTTTGGCAAAACCAATACAATATTGTAAAGTTTTAAAAAAAATAAAATTAAAAAAAAGAAACATTTTATGACTAAAAATAAAAAGAAAACATTCCTGAAAATTTCTGAAATTGTGGATGGGGATGTTTAATGGGTTTTCACAAAAAGAATCAGAATATCCACATGTCTGTTTAATGGGGAAAAAACCCTGTCAAATCTGATCCCAATTAGAAGTGACTGTTTCCACCTACTGAAAGAATTATAATTCTCATTCCTTCATCACAGCACAGCAGAAAACCTAGTGCATAAAAATAGATAGCATATTCAGGGGAAGGGAAAGGGAGAGATAGTGTCAGAGACAGACAGACAGAAACCAACAGCTCAGTGGCAACTGCCAGATTAGGAAGAACAGCGAGCAAATAGACCTTCCTAATAGAGTGGTGTCAAGTAAAGTTTAAGAAAATTATTGAGTACAAGCTGACATAAGGTCAGCAGCACAAAAACAGCATCATAGAGTTTATTTTCTAGGGCAAATATTATATGAGACATATAATATATATACTGTATTAATATAATATATATTATATAATATTATATGTCTATATATATAGACAATATATATACTGACTCTACATGGACAGTCAGTAGAACATGGACAGAAAGGAATTGATTAAGATGCTCTCGGACCAAACAGACCAAAGATCTTCCTGGTTCTTCAGGAGACTTTGAAGCATGTGTTTATTGTCACTTTTCAGTGCATCTGTGTGCATATAACTAAGTAGATAAATAGATACTTTATATCATCTTCATGCTATAGTTCAATTAGTTTGCTTATTTCTAACAAACCTTTTTATTCTCTGTAAAAATCTGAAGTGGTATAATAAACCCGAATATGGATTGAATCTGCCCTATTAGTGTCAAGAACTGAATGAGAGAAGCCAGGTAAATCAAACCTCTTAAATATGCTGCTGCTGCTGCTGCTGCTGCTGCTAAGTCACTTCAGTCGTGCCCGACTCTGTGCAACCCCGTAGACAGCAGCCCACTAGGCTCCCCCGTCCCTGGGATTCTCCAGGCAAGAACACTGGTGTGAGTTGCCATTTCCTTCTCCAATGCATGAAAGTGAAAAGTGAAAGTGAAGTCGCTCAGTCGTGCCTGACCCTCAGCGACCCCATGGACTGCAGCCTTCCAGGCTTCTCCGTCCATGGGATTTCTCAGGCAAGAGTACTGGAGTGGGGTGCCATTGCCTTCTCCTTCTCCACCTATATATGCTATCATAGTGCAATTAAATTCTTTATCTCTTAATTTTGCTACACATTCTATTTTAGCTGAACAAATGTTTTTTCTATTAGATATAATTCATTTTAAATTTTCTAGCTCTTAAAATGTCTATTCTCAGTGACTTTCCTATCAATTTTTAAAAGTTGGTTTGTCTCATATGAAGTTGTTCTATTTCTGAATTTCTATCTTTGTGGTAGGATAGCTAATACCTTCCTGTCCATACAGGGTAAGCTGGATAAGACATATGTGCTTAGTTTATGAAATGGGATATGCCTTGTCATAGGCAGCTTGAGTGAAATGTCTTAAATTGGCATTCATGCAATTTAACAGCAGTCATTTCCTGCTTGAGGCAATATATGGCTTATTTTGCTTTCATTCTTGGTGGCCAGCACTTCTTAGGGAAGCTTTCTGAGGAATGATGACCATTAATATAAATTTGAAGTCAGAAAAAAGATGATCATGGAAAATTTCTATGCTGTGCCAGCATGCTCTGACAGACCTCTGTGATTTAGCATCCTTCTCTAACAGTATGAATTATAATTAAATCATAGACATATGGAAGGCAGCTGAATGTCATTTGAGCTGTCTACACAGGGAGGAGGAGGTATGAAAATAAAGAAATGGAAAAGTGTTTCTAAAACCATCGTCAGAAGGCGAAATGACAGGACAACGCTATGGGTGGATGCTAGTCAACTTTGGGTCCAGAGAGAATAGTGTCATGGGAGAATAGAGTCTTTCAAGGAGGTCAACATCCTGCCACCCCTCCACTGATGACCACCCTGACAACAACCTCAACCTTTATGACCTCCATTACCTGATTTGTTTATGGACTCAAAAGAACAAAGGATATACATGTCAGAAAACCATACGTAATACATCAACCTGGATTTCCAGGTGAATGCAATCCTGGGGTGAAGGTCTGCAGCCAACTCTCTTAGGGAAGAGATGATGATCTTCCACATTAAGTGTCTTCCTGGGAAGGAGGGCCTCTGGGTGGTGACAGGAATGATAGTGCCTGATTATGTGACGTGGCTCCGTGAAGCCCTGCACATCCCCTTGTTTGCTTTCTTCTATCTGGGAACAGAAATGACTGTTTACCAACCCACCTTGTCACCTGGCTGATGAGTTGAATAAAGGGAGTCATACAAATTTTTGCCCCCCCCCCAGTGCATACAAAAAATGTTATCTTTATACTGTACTGTAGTCCACTAGGTGTGTAATAGCATTATGTCTAAAAAATGTACAGACTTTAATTAAAAAATACTTTATTGCTATAAAAAAAAGAAAAAGCTAACCCTGAGCATTCAGTGAGCCATAATCTTTTTACAATAGTATCTTCAAAGATCACTGAACTCAGATTACCATAATGAATATAACAATGATGAATTTTGAGAATTGCTAGACTGTGTCACAGAGATATGAGGTGTGCAAACGCTGTTGGAAAAATGACAAGAATCCATTTGCTCAATGTACAGTTGCCACAAACATTTAATTTGTAAACCACCCAATATCTTTGAAGTGAAACAAGGAAAAGCAAAATAAAATGGCTATGCCTATACACATTTATTATGTGATGATTTCTTTAAAGTCAGTGATCCCTGAAAGGCTGCAAATTCCTCTTTTGCAGTTCTCTGTCTCCATCCATTTGCACCTTACCTGACACATAGTATAGACACTCAGTAATTATTTTCAGAAGATGAAACATAACATAAATCAGTAGTTTTATTCAGATATATAATTTTGTGGCCTCCTAATATTCTTGTCAAATTAAGACTTAAATTGAAGAAAGTAGGGAAAACCACTAGACCATTCAGGTATGACCTAAATCAATTTCCTTATGATTATACAGTGGAAGTGACAAATAGATTCAAGGGATTCAATCTGACAGACAGAGTGCCTGAAGAATTATGGACAGAGGTTCATGACATTGTACAGGAGGCAGGGATCAAGACCATCCCAAAGGAAAAGAAATCCCAAAAGACGAAATGGTTGTCTGAGGAGGCCTTACAAATACCTGTGAATAGAAGAGAAGCTAAAGGCAAAGGAGGAAAGGAAAGATATACACATTTGAATACAGAATTCCAAAGAATAGCAAGGAGATATAAGAAAGCCTTCCTCAGCAATCAATGCAAAGAAATAGAGGGAAACAATAGAATGGGAAAGTCTAGAGATCTCTTCAAGAAAATTAGAGATACCAAGCGAATATTTCATGCAAAGATGGGCACAATAAAGGACAGAAATGATATGGACCTAACAGAAGCAGAAGATATTAAGAAGAAGTGGCAGAAGATATTAAGAAGAGGAATGCGAAGTCAAATGGGCCTTAGGAAGCATCACTACGAACAAAGCTAATGAAGGTGATGGAATTCCAGTTGAGCTATTTCAAATCCTAAAAGATAAGTGAAGAGGAACTAAAAAGCCTCTTGATGAAACTGAAAGAAGAGAGTGAAAAAGTTGGCTTAAAGCTCAACATTCAGAAAACGAAGATCATGGCATCTTGTCCCATCACTTCATGGGATATAGATGGGGAAACAGTGGAAACAGTGGCTGACTTTATTTTGGGGCATTCCAAAATCACTGTAGATGGTGATTGCAGCCATGAAATTAAAAGATGCTTACTCCTTGGAAGGAAAATTATGACCAACCTAAATAGCATATTAAAAAGCAGAGACATTACTTTGCCAACAAAGTTCCATCTAGTCAAGGCTATAGTTTTTCCAGTAGTCATGTGCGGATGTGAGAGTTGGACTGTGAAGAAAGCTGAGAACTGAAGAATTGATGCTTTTACACTGTGGTGTTGGAGAAGACTCTTGCAGGTCCGTTGGACTGCAAGGAGATCCAACCAGTCCATCTAAAGGAGATCAGTCCTGGGTGTTCATTGGAAGGATTGATGCTGAAGCTGAAATTCCAATACTTTGGCCACCTCATGTGAAGAGTTGACTCATTGGAAAAGACCCTCATGCTGGGAGAGATTGGGGGCAGGAGGAGAAGGGGACGACAGAGGATGAGATGGTTGGATGGCATCACTGACTCGATGGACATGAGTTTGGGTAAACTCCGGGAGTTGGTGATGGACAGGGAAGCCTGGAGTGCTACAATTAATGGGGTCACAAAGAGTCGGACACGACTGAGTGACTGAACTGAACTGAACTGAAAAGATGATGCTGTGAAAAGTGCTTCACTCAGTATGCTAGCAAATTTGGAAACCTCAGCAGTGGCCACAGGACTGCAAAAGATAAGTTTTCATTCCAATCCCAAAGAAAGGCAATGCTAAAGAATGTTCAAACTACTGCACAATTGCACTCATCTCACACGCTAGCAAAGTAATGTAAAAATTCTCCAAGCCAAGCTTCAACTGTACATCAACTGTGAACTTCCAGATGTTCAAGCTGGATTTATAAAAGGCAGAGGAACCAGAAATCAAATTGTCAACATCCGCTGTATCATCACAAAGGCAAAAGAGTTTCAGAAAAACATCTACTTCTGCTTTATTGACTATGCCAAAATCTTTGACTGTGTGGATCACAACAAAGTCTGGAAAATTCTTCAATAGATGAGAATACCAGACCAGCTGACCTGCCTCTTGAGAAATCTGTATGCAGATCAGGAAGCAACAGTTAGACCTGGACTTGGAACAACAGACTGGCTCAAATCAGGAAAGGAGTAGGTCAAGGCTGTATACTGGCACCCTGCTTATTTAACTTATTTGCAGAGTACATCATGTGAAATGCCAGGCTGGATGAAGCACAAGCTGGAATCAAGATAGCCGGGAGAAATACCAATAACCTCAGATATGCAGATTATATCACCTGCAGAAAGTGAAGAAACACTAAAGAGCCTCTTGATCAAAGTAAAAGAGGAGAGTGAAAAAATTGGCTTAAAACTCAATATTCAGAAAACTAAGATCATGGCATCTGGTCCCATTACTTCATGGCAAATAGATGGCGAAATAATGGAAACAGTGACAGACTTTATTTTGGAGGGGTTCAAAATCACTGCAGATGGTGACTGTAGCCATTAAATTAAAAGATGCTTGCCCCTTGGAAGAAAAGCTATGACCAACCTAGATAGCATATTGCAAAACAGAGACACTACTTTATCAACGAAGGTCCGTCTAGTCAAAGCTATAGTTTTTCCAGTAGTCACATGTGGATGTGAGAGTTGGACTACAAAGAAAGATGAGCACTGGAGAATTGATGCTTTTGAACTGTGGTGTTGGAGAGGACTCCTAAGTGTCTCTTGGACTGCAAGGAGATTCAACCAGTCCCTCCTAAAGGAAATCAGTACTGAATGTTCAGTGGAAGGACTGATGTGGAAGTTGAAACTTCAATACTTTGGCCATCTGATGCAAAGAACCAACTCATGGAAAAGACCCTGCTGCTGGGAAAGATTGAAGGTGGGAGGAGAAGAGGACAACAGAGGATGAGATGTTTGGATGGCATCAGTGACACAATGAACATGTAGTTTGAGTAGGCTCTGGGTGTTGGTGATAAATAGGGAAGCCTGGCATGCTGCAGTCTATGGGGTCACAAAGAGTCGGACACGACTGAACTGAAGTGATCAGAAAAATCAGAGAAGGATGGGCATTCTGAGCTGTAGAAGCACTGAGATACTCATGAAACTGTTTCTGTCAAAGTTTGACTAGAAAGAGATAGGAAAGGCTATACAGGTAGGAGTCCTGTTGCAGAAGGCGACTTGCTGAAGTGTTTGGACTTTTACCCAGTAACAGAGTCATTGAAGAATTTCAAGAAGGGATTTGCATGATAATATTAGACTTTAGAATCATTTCTCAGTAGCAGTATAGAAGGTGTATTTGAGGAAACTGGGCATAAGAGAGAAAGATAGGTACAGACACCACTGTGGTGTTTCAGATGATAAGTCATAGCACAGTGACATGGCAGAGAATTGAAGATTATTTTGGAATGTGAACGTGACAGTCAAGTAAGCTTTCTTAAATGTAGGGATGAGGCAGAGAATGGAGACAGAATGATGGCCTGATTTTGGCTTGGTGTATGGGGTAATTATTAAGGAGGATGAGAGGTTTGGGGATTGATAGAAGACAAAATCAATAACACTATATATGCCAAATGCTTTGAAAATATCCATCCCTCTGAGTTTACAGCTGAGGAGTGAAGGACAGTACTGTGCTCATGAACATCTTTTCTTGTATATTAATTTGTACTCATGTTACAACAAAACATGATAATGATTTGAAGTTTAAAAACAAGAGACTCTGTTCTTGTGGAAAAGGCTTAGTCTTCATATAAGATGACTTGTATTTTAAATTCAGCTCTATCATCTACTATGCAACTCTGCAAAAGTTGTATAACTTAATCAGAATTCAGTTTCTTTGTATGGGAAATGAATATAATTATCACAAGCTAGTGACATTGATATAAGAATGAAATAGGAAAATATAAATGCTTGCCAAACCCAATATAATATATATGATGCAGCTTAATAAAATTTAATTTGCCAATATAAACATAGGAATAAATATATATACCAAGATATATTTGTCTTAATATTTCATGAGTTTGAGTATGAGTGGAAATAATTAGAACAGGCTTCATTTGTTGAGTAAATAGTTTAAGCTAATAATTCTAATAGATTATTTATCTATATAAATTCAATTAAGGTTTACAATGGCCTTTATTGAGGTAAATATTATTACTCCCATTTTAATAATTCTTTGGATTATGAATTTATAATAAATGCCAACACTAGGAAAAGAACCCAAATTTTCCTCACTCTAGACTGAATATAGTAATGTCTTAGCTCAAAAATGAGGTTCTGACATGTGTATCATGAATATCAATACAGAAAAGGGAAGAAGCAGCAATACTGAATAAATCACCCTGGAAACTGCAAATATGGTTAATCCTGACCCACCCCCAATTCTCATTCCATCACACAATCATCATTAATACTATACAGAGGCCATTAAAAGTATGCAGAAAAAAAGAATTTAAAATGATTCCAGGATGTTCTCATCCATGCCATGCTAGGCATAAAACCAAAGGAATGAAGAGATTTCATAGAAAGAAACATCTGCTTTTAGATCTAAATGCCTAAAGATAACAGCCATCTCAGTATCAGCTGCTGCTGCTAAGTCGCTTCAGTCGTGTCCGACTCTGTGCGACCCCATAGACGGCAGCCCACCAGGCTTCCCGTCCCTGGGATTCTCCAGGCAAAAACACTGGAGTGGGTATCAGCAGTGTGGGACTATTTAAAAGACACTGAGTTTGGCGCTCTATTTATACTGCTTCTAGTAAGCAGTACTATTTTGGATTAGTTGTCTAGTCTTTCTGAATGTTAACTTCCTCATCTATAACACAAACACAGCAAAATGAAAAAAAAAGTTTTAATAATTTCTTACACATTTAGTGTGATTATTATACCATGAAGCCTGTGGCTAAGTCGTAAAGAATCTGCCTGCAAATTCAGGAGATGCAGGTTCAGTCCCTGGGTTTGGAAGATCACCTGGAGAAGGAAATGAAACCCACTCCAGTATTCTTGCCTGGAAAATCCCATGGACAGAGGAGACCAGTGGGTTGTACTCCACATGGTCACAAACAGTCCAATATGACTAAGTGCACACCACACACACACACACACACAAATTATATAACATAAACATATGTAAAAATTAGATGTGTATAGTCAAAGTGTTTTTTAAATGAAAATTAATTCTTTGGTTTATAAAAAGTAAAATAATTTCCATAAGTACTGATTTAAACAAATAACATGCACTTGTTTCCATAAGGTAATTAAAATGCATTGAGATGGCGACAAAATTTAAGTTGTACTGTAGGTACTCAAGCTGTGTCACAATATGTTATCAATAAGCAGTCGATGATGATAGTTTGGTTCAACTGATCGATGCAAAATTTGCTTACTGTGTTTAATTCACTTGGTTTGGATTTAGAGTCTGTTTCTAGATCAGTAATAGTAAATTGTCAATTAATAAAGCTACTCTATCCCTCATCTTGAAAATAACATCTATGCACCCAGTTCAGTTAGGCTGTATTTATCCAGTCACAAAAGGTAAAATCCTTCAATGGTTTCACTGAGGCCAGTGTCCTAATGCTTTATTAATGCTAAAAGCCCTCTGCAGTCTGGCAGAAGATCTCAGTTCCTGCCAAAGGCATTAGTATTCTACTACAGAAAATGGAAAACACTGTGGTTTGCTTTATAGCTTGAGAGGCTGTGACCTGAAAAACACAAAACTCACAGTTCTTTTTTTTTTTTTTCTCTAGCATGTTTTGGTAAATTCTGGGACCATGTCTAAATGTGGGAGTTTGGACAAGCCAAATGAAATCATTGAGAGTTTTTTGGTGCTTAAGAGATAAAACTTGCCCAAGAACAAGTCCACCCCATGAAGCACCTGCCAGAATTTTAACCTGAAAAGGAAAGCAGACTAAAGAGCTAAATTCAAAACATCTAAAGGGATGAACTTTCAAGCCAGATTAGAGAAAGGTATGGCATGTCAGGAGGAACCCTTGTGGAAAAAAAAAAAAAAATCAAAACAGAGAGAAAAATCCCAGAGTCTTATAGTGCAAGAAACAGTCTCTTTTGTTCCCTATGTTTCCACTAACTTTGAAATTTTTTTAGTCATTATTTATTCAATTATTCCATCAGCCTTCTTTGTAGGATTCCAATTAGAGATGGTAGACAGATTTTTTTCCCCCACATGTCACTATGTCTGTTTTATTTTGTCTTTGATTTTTCTGTGTTCAAGTTTGCATCATTTATATTGTTAGGAAATCAAATTCACTATTTATTTGTTGCTGTTTTATGTAGTGTCAAGTCAGTTCTGAAGCCTATCCAGGGAATTTTTCATTTCAGTAACTGTATTTTTCAACTTCAAGTGTTCCATTTGGTTCCTATTTCCATTGCTTTGCTTATATATAATTATATGAGTATATTTATCATGCTAACATTATTTAATATATTTTTATAGTTGCATTTAAATTCTTATCTGATAATTCCATCATCTATTTTACTTATGAGCCAACTTCTTTTGTCTGATTTTTCCCATCTGCTTTTGGATCATAAATTTTTGCTTCTCCATGTTTCTAGCTTTTTTATTTTTAATTGTATTGGAGTAAAATTGATTTACAATGTTGTGTTAGTTTCAGGTGTACACCAAAATGACTGATACAAATGAACTTATATACAAAATAGAAAAAGACACACAGACCTCAAAATCAAACTTATGGTTATCAAAGGGGAGATATGGGGAAAAGTGTTTAGGATTATATATGGGTTTCACATATACACATACTACTATGTATAACTCAGTGGACATGTGTTTGAGTAAACTTTGGGAGTTGGTGATGGACAGTGAGGCCTGGGATGCCGCAGTCCATGGGGTTGCAAAGAGTCAGACATGACTGAGCGACTGAATTGAGTTGATGTATAAAATCCATGTTTCTAGCTTCTGATTGAATGCTTAACTTTGTGAACTTTGAGTTGTTCAGCGGTAAGTTTGGTCTTCTTTCTTTAAATATTGTCATACATTGTTTTGCTCAGTAGCTAAATATTATGTTTGTAGGTAGCTTAGTTACTGCTGCTTTCACTGTTTTTTAAAGGCTCTTATTCTAGGGCTGGTTTATCCCTACTACTGAGGCGTAGTCCTTATGGGGAATCTTCTGAATTACCAGGGTGTTTAACGAGATCTCTCTATCCTGTTTACTCAGAACTTAAAACATTTTTAGCAATGTGTAAAGGTCTGAGAGTTGTTCAGCTTATGACTCACTAGTGGCCCTTGCCTGGTCTTGTGGAGTTTCAACTTTTGCCTAGCAGTTTAGCATTAATGGACTTGCATGATGTATGTGGGGTTCTTTTCTGCATAGTTCCACCATCAACTTCACCTCAGTCTTCTTGAAGTCCAGCCTTAGTTTTGCTTGAAGGCTAAGGCATCATCTATGACAAAGTTGGCTGGAACTTTTAATATGTAGCAATCAATAGTACTGAATAATTTCTGCTATTAATATCCAAAACTAGAAAGCGTTTGCTGTCCATAATCATTAGTGTCTGAATATGCTTTCTATACATGGTATTTACTGAAAATGGGTCTCATGAATGAATCAATGGCAGAAGCCACAAGTACAAATGGAAGTTTGCCAAATCCACCTTAACTTACTTTAATATAATTTTTAATATTTTATGTTAAAAATTAAAATAAGAAATAATGTAACAGATACAATACTGGTACTAGAGGAAAATATCAGATGTTTCCTAAGCAAAGAAAACAAATAGTCTCCCTGTCCACTAATCAGTTGTTTGAATTATTTTCCTGATTTATGTTAATTTTTGTATACCTTCTCCACTAGACCATGAAAACAGAGACTCTGTCCATTAGTCTTTGATGCATTGCTAACAACTGAACACCCTAAATTCTTAATAGATATTTACTTAATGAGGAGAAAATACAAAAACATTTAACAGTCTCAAAACTTAAGAGAACTATTGGAAGTTCTGGAAAATGATTTGATTGCAGTGTCAAATGTACAGTCCAATTTGCATTTCAAGTGAATCTTGAAAAAAACACAAATGCAAATTAAATTCTCCAAAAAAGGTAGTTTTTTGTGTACATAGAATTGTTTTAGGTGAAATAGAGAAAAATAATGGCAAAATTTATACAGTCCTTGATAACTGTGATTGTATATATGAAATGGAACTTGATAAATATCATACATATATATTACTGCAAGGGAGGAAAAGAAAAAATTCATTGTGGACTAAAGACCCTAGAGAGATGTTTATAGAAGGAGACTTGAGCTGGAATTTGAGAGAAAAAAAATTCTAGAAAGGTGTTCTCTGCATCAGAGGAAGATCATGTGCAAACGTTGAGCTGGGGTTGTGTCTGCCATGTGCATGAGATATTGATAGAAAAGTTGAACCAAGGAAAAGCTTTTGTATAAAAGAGCACTTGGTGGAAAGTAACAAGAGCCAGATTGTAAACGCTCCTGAAGGGCAAGTTTACCTCTAGACTCCAACTTGTTGAAAGCCTTGGAAATCATGCGAAGAAAGAATAAAAATTCTAAAGGTAGTTTCAGAATAAATCAAGGAAATCATTATTAAATTTGAGCTGAATGAGAGATTCTTTCAATTGCAAGCATTGGAAAACCAGGCTCAAACTGGCTTAAAAAGTAAGTGGATTTATTAGGTTATTGCAAACGGAAAATCTAGAGGTGGCTGTCTTTGAGCATGGCTCAATAAAGGAATTAGCTCAAATTCTCTCACATTGTACTTCCAATTATGTTGCCTTGACTTTTTAATTGTATGGCTCTATTCATGATTACAAGACAAGTGCCTTAACAACTAGAGCTATATGACTCTTTGTCCTTTCTAGACCATGTTATATCCTAAAGGTAAACTTGGGTACCTTAGGAAGGAACTAGAAATAGCGAAAATCTATTCACCTATTCCATAAGCAGGGGAAGCAGGATCAATTCTACTTTTTTTTTTTTACTATATAATCTTATTGTTTTAATGACTACAGGTTAGCTCTTATGTGTTTATATATTGTTATTACAATTCATCAGGACAAATATAACAAACTTTCAGTCTTGGAACTATATATGAAAAAGATGAGTAAAAATAAAATGAATTGTGATAGTTTCTGGGCTTTTATGCATTTGAAAAACTGGGAATTTTCTGATCCATGACATAAAGCATTAATTAAATTGCAGTCAAATAAAACAGACAAATGAAATATCTGGCACATTCACTAAATCACTAATGTATGACTTGCCCCATATGACCAAGAATACACTAGCAGGGGCGGAGAGGATTTCTTTTAGTACTAGAAAAGAGAGTCTTTAAAACTTCTCTCAATTATAAACTCAATTAATTTAATTGTTTAATTATAAACTCAATTTTTTAGTTGAGAACTATTTAATTTTAATTATAAACTCAAATGTGTGAATCCGTAAACAGTATATGACCGACAAGCTTATTTATGACCTCATTTAAGTCATCTGATTTGGAATTATCCCAAAAGAGGTAACTATGACAAAGAGAGAGGATACTTAATTTGCCACAGTTCACAGAAATTATCAAGTGGTAGAGTGAGGGTATTAAACCAAATAGCTTACCTGCGAAGGCACTTCCTACCCTTTTTGTTGTTGTTGTTGCTTTAACTTACTAACTTATAATATTTTCAATGAATACATTTAAATCAGTCCAGTTAATTTCCTGAGAGATGTCTAGTCATCCCCTTTTGGATCTACTTCCTAGTACATGTCTTCCAGTTAGTGGAGCTGATATCTGTTTCCTGCCTCCTCTTGACAGCAGCAGGATCAGATCTCTGTGGGTGAAGAAGTCAGTTGAGATCAGCTTTTCACGTGGACAGGTTTGATCTTGTGTATAGTTAACAAAACTGTTAGAATTGTTATATCTAGGTATTGATATCTCTATACTTTTTACCACCACTCTTTTAATGATCCCAGAATTGAACTGACTTCTTTGTTCCACAATCAGAATAATTTAAATGTCAGCATTTGCTAAAAGTGAAAAGAGCCTGGTTCCTTTAACAACAAAAGTTAGATGGCTAACAGTTGGTTTCCTAAAAGTACAATTAGACAGCCTATATAGGTAAGTGATAGAAAGTTGGGGAAAGCAAAGGGAAAGATAGAGTTGACTGATAGGTAGGAAATCCTCAGAGGAGAAAGACTGGGAACAGTAAAATATTCCCTGTTGCCTCTGAATATCTCTTAGGTTGGGAAAGCAAATGGGGAGAAATGCCAGGGTTATCTGTCTCTAATTATTAAATCATACTATAGGAATTCTTTTCTAAACTCAAAGTTCTGCCTTTCTTCCTCAGGTTCGATGCACGGTACTGGATGCTTGGGGCTGGTGCACTGGAACGACCCAGAGGGAGGGTAGGGGAGGGAGGAGGGAGGAGGGAGGAGGGTTCAGGATGGGGAACGCGGGTATACCTGTGGCGGATTAATTTCGATATTTGGCAAAACTAATACAATATTGTAAAGTTTAAAAATAAAATAAAATTTAAAAAATAAAAAAAGAAAAAAACAAAATAATGTGTTGGCAAAGAGAAATTGGAACCCTTGTATACTGTTGGTGGGAATGTAAAATGGTGCAGTTACTGTAGAAAACAGTTACTCAAAAATTAAAAATAGAATTACCATATAATCTACCAATTCTACTTTTGGGTATATAGACTCCAAAGAATTGAAAGCAGGCTAATTGAAGAGATGCTTATATACCTGGGTGCATAACATCAGTTTTTCACAATAGCCACAAAGGTGGCAGCAATCCATGTGCCCATCAATGGCTGAATAAACAAAATGTGGCATATACTGGCAATGGAATAATAATCAGCCTTAAAAAGGAATGAAATTCTGGCACATACTACAACATGGATGAACCTTGGGAAAATTATGCTAAGTGAAATCAGCCAGTCACAAAAAGACAAATACTGTGTGATTCCTTCTGTATGAGGAACCTCGAGGAGTGAAATTCAGAGCAACAGAAAGTGAAGGATGGTTGTGGGGACTGGGGGAGGAGAGAACTGAGAGGTGTTCTGTGGGTTTCAGTGTTGCAGCATGAAAAGGGTTCTGGACGCTTGTTGCTCAACAGTGTGAATGTACTTAATCCTACTGAATTATGCATGTCAAAATGGTTAAGATGGTGAATTTGATGTTCTGTTCATTTTACCACAATTAAAAGTTAAATGTTGAGTTTAAAAAAAAAAAGAACTACAAAATCATTTATGTATATTTACAGAAAAAAAACATTTTGTAGAGTGTGATATCATAATAATCTATGTCTTAAAATTCTTGGCAGTGGCATTTTTAAAGAAATTGTGAGAGGTTTAACTAATTTTTTTTTCAAATAAACACTTTTCTTCTGAGGAATGTGAGCTGTGTGTGTGCCCTACCTCTATTTTACTTTGTGTTTCTCTAGGGAGACTGTACAACTCATGGTTGTTTTGCTTCCAGTTGCTAAGAAGAAATATAAGAAGTTTCTCTGACCACCAAGGTCACCTAATCATCCATTGCAATCAAGGGATTTGTAAATGTCACTGCACTTGTTCACATATTTCCAGCTGCTAAGATGAGTATGATGACTTGGCCTGAGTGCTAAGTTTTTCTTTTCTCTGACCTCTAAACTATAAGTGTTTGAATATCACCAGGGAACTGAAAGCTAGAATTTCCTTCTAGGAAGTTCCTTAATCAAACCCATTCAATATGTTTGTATCTATGTTAGTTGAACCACTTGCTGGGTTAACTTTAAAGCCCATCTTCTCTTAAAGTGCTTTCTTTGCCCTTTTTTAAAAAATTAATTTATTTTTTATTGAAGGAGAATTGCTTTACAGAATTTTGCTCTTTTCTGTCAAACCTCAATATAAATCAGCCATAGGTATACATATATCCCCTCCCTCTTAAAGTTCCCTCTCATCTCCCTCCCCATCCACCCCTCTAGGTTGATACAGAGCCCATATTTGAGTTTCCTGAGCCATACAGCAAATTCCTATTGGCTATTTTACATGTGGTAATGTAAGTTTCCATGTTATTCTTTCCATACCTCTCACCCTCTCCTCCCTTCTCCCCATGTCTGTAAATCTATTCTCTATGTCTGTTTCTCCATTGCTTTGGGGTTTTAGTCGGTTAAATTCTTGAGTAGGAAACTGCAAACTCTCTTTTCTAACTAATTGACACAATTAGACTTCATCAGCAAATATAAATTAAATTCAACAATATCTATATATCATTGGCCTAAGACATGTACTCATGAAGGTATATTTAAGACATCTTCTCTGGGTTAATAAGATATCTATTGTCATAAGAACATAATGAACTTCTTGGAAGAAACCAGACTGACTACTTCACTCTGAAAGCCTACGTCCAAGCTGACAAACAGGTAGCTTGTATGAATAGTTAAGTACTTTGGGGCTTCCCAGATGGCTCAGTGGGTAAAGATTTCACTTGCAGTGCAGGAGACGTGGGTTCAATCCCTGGGTCAGGAAAATCCCCTGGAGGAGGGCATGGCAACCTACTCTAGTATTCTTGCCTGGAGAACCCCATGGACAGAAGAGTCTGGTGGGCTACGGTCCATGGGGTCGCAAAGAGTTGGACAGAACTAAAGCGACTGAGCACACAGGCAAAGGGAGAATACAGAAAGTAAGCAGAATCTGGAAGGAAACATTTGTAAGAATAAGAAAGTATTGGGTAATACTAGAGATTTAATGACTTTTAGCTTGAGAAGAATCCCACAGACGGGGCAGCCTGGTGGGCTGCCGTCTATGGGGTCACACAGAGTCGAACACGGCTGAAGCGACTTGGCAGCAGCAGCAGCAGCTTGAGAAGAAGCCAGGTTCAACACGGAATATGAAAAGTTTAAGGGCAACCACAGCCAATGGAAAGAGAGAATTTAGTGGAGGACAGATCCAGTGAGAAGAGCCTGGATTCTGTGTATTTGCACTGCCCACATCTCTGACTGGCTCCTGCATGATGTAGACGCCAAGAGCTTCAGTGAAAGTTAAATTTCTCCCCAAGAAACAGAGCTGGCAGTTTGAGTTCATCCAAGTTAGCTGTCAACTACAACAAACACAAGTAATACCCTTTAGAGGAAAAGCATGTAATTTGACTCTTCAAAGCAAAGTATTCACAATAAAGGTTATAGAACTCAAAACTATCCAACATATTAATATAAAAAATAAGCAGCGCTATAGCACAGAGAGTTCACTTTGGTGCTCTTTGATGACCTAGAAGGGTGGAATGGTGGGGGGGGTGCTCAAGAGAGAGGGGATATATTTATACATATGGCTGATGCACAATGTTGTACAGCAGAAAATAACATAACATTTTAAGGCAATTATATTCCAATTCCAAAAACAGCAACAAAAGGAAAACATGAACAATTCTTGAGAGAAACTAGAGTGTTGCTGACTTTGTGACTGCCTGAGATTTAAAATGATCTTTAAACTCTCAATATTCTATAGGGATGAAAAGACTAAGGGAGTTGCTCTGACACAAACAAAGACATATTGTTCAACAGCCACTTAGTATGTGACCAAGGAGAGTAACAGAGAAGGAAAAACCTCAAAAGATACAGGATTTTGTGCTTGACACAGGAGTGGCCTAGGAAAATGGAATGCTTGCCATTGTGAAGGTATCAAGCAGCCTGTGTTTATTCAGAAAGAAAAATGAGTTAAATGTGTGGCAATCCAAAAGGTGAAAAGCGAGTTGCCAAATATTTACAGCTCTGATTTCTGGAGGCTTGAATAGAATTTCACTTTCGGAAATTTATTGTGTATATGTGGGATCATATGTTCAATTACTAAGTGATTAGTAGGTAACTTAATAACAAATTACTTATGGGACATGTTAATTATACATGCCAATATAGGTCAGAGGATTTAAGTGCAATGTAAGATCATTCATTCATACATAGTTTTACTTTGCTCTTTAGCCTAGCAAGTGCTAACATTTAAAATAATGGTTGCTGCTCTTCTAGATTTCTGAATGATTCCTAGAAACATTATGGATAAGAATCTATAGTGAGAAATGAGTCTTTGTTATTTAAAATATAAACTATTTGTCAAATATCAAGTATCTGGCATTACTGGTTTATTTTAGTGAAACATTGCATAGACTGACCATTGAGTAGACTTAGCCAACTGTTTTTGTTTTCCCAGTTGGCTATGATAAACCATTCATGAGGTCTCTGTTGCATGTAATGTCCTCGATCTTCCAGACTTTTTGCTGAAGCTCTGAACACCTTGCTGTTCTGCTTCATCTGTTACTGATAACCCCTATCTCTTTCATGTAAATAAATTTCTTTACATTGAGTCTTATTATAAATTCAAAGATTCTACAATTTAGAAGGTGTTTTTCAACCTACCTCTGACAAAATTTGTTCACTTGTAAATAAGGATAATAAAAGTTTACTCTCTAGAGAGTGATTACAGATATTTAAAAGTAGATGTTAAGAATTTAGATATGCCTGGAGATGTTACCATTATCATCATTTATCACATCACTTCAGAACCTGGTGGCTCAGACGCTAAAGAATCTGCCTGCAATACAGGAGACCTGGGTTAAATCCCTGAGTTGGGAAGATGCCCTGGAGAAGGGAATGGCTACCAACTTCAGTATTCTTACCTGGAGATTCCAATGCCAGAGGAGCCTGGCGGGCTATAGTCCATGGGGTTGCAAAGAACTGGACACGTCTGAGTGAATAACGCCATCACTTTCCAGCACAATCACCATCTCTGCAATCTTATGGCAAATGGGGAAAATTTTAATATGATTTCCGGTACTATGTTCAGAACTGCTGGATCACCTAGATATTATTTCCTAAGCATTTCATTCAGATATTGTGATTGTGTCACTTTATGTAACCAAAATTTCATTCTCTTGAGGTCTTACATTATGAACAAGACAGAAGATTTATATGTTGAGGATACTTTCAAATTTATCTATGAATTGTCATGCATATGCTTGGCCATGTCTCTTTGGATTTAAGGGAATCAAAGCAGGAAATTGTAATTCTTATAGAGATTCCTCTCTAAATTCTCATCAAAATCACTCTGACTCTCACTCTATCAATATATCTGCAAGTGAAACACCTTTTTCCTTTTGGTGAGAAAATGATATTTCATATTATAAGGGATTCTTCACAACTTTATGGTATGAGAATCATACAGCTTGAGACTTTCTGACTTTTATCTCAATATGCATGCTCTGCTTTTTTAATTAAAAATAAACACAACTAGCACTGAAACATATACATAGCCATATGTAAAATTAGACAGCCAGTGGAAATTTGCTTAAGATGCAGAGAGCTCAAATCTGGTGCTGTGTGACAACCTAGAGCGGTGAGATGGGAGGGAGGTACAAGAGAGGGGACATATGTATGCCTCTGGCTGATTCATGTTGATATATGGCAGAAACTAACTCAACAGTGTAAAGCAGTTATCCTCCAATCAAAAATAAACGAAGTTAAAAAATACAGTTATAATCAAAGCACACATACACAAAAACCACATCAAACAAAAACAGGATATCAAAAGCATTACCATTTCCTTAAAGGGCTTAAAAACAGACACTGAAAAGGAACGGAAATATATGAAAAGGTAAAACAAATTAATTTAAAATTTTCATTTTTATATCCGGCATACTAAGGATACTATTTTTTGACTAGGGAAATATTTGATGATTTATATCAAAAAACTGGACTCGTCTGGTGGCTCGGATGGTAAAGTCTGCCTGCGATGCTGGAGACCAGGATTCAATCCCTAGGTCTAAATTTAGCATTGCTAATTGGGAAAACTACAAGCTGACAAAAGTATCTATTACTCTTTGTTTCCCGTGCATAGTGGATCTATAACTTCAGCTCCATACATGCAAGCTACAGGTTAGAGCATTTCTGAACACTCATGGTGTCCCCTTCCTTCTCTGAAAGAGAAAGGAAATCCAGTCTGAAAACTTCAGTGGTCTTTGCTTCAATTTTCCCTATCTGTCCAACAACTGATTATACCCTATTTGACCACGTCCAACAGTATATCTCACCTCAGTATCATCTTCCTTTCGTCTTTCCTACATAAAAGGGAATTCTTGATTATCCCCTTTTCTAGTTATTACTTCTACATTGGAATTATTAAAGTTGTGTATCTTAAATCTTGTAACTCAGCAAATAGATACTCATGGAGCTTTTGGATTTTGCTTCCTTCAATGGTGAAATAATGCTATGTATGTTTGTATTGTAGAAAGTATTCAGATCCCTACATTGACGATAATATGTGTGGTGTGCTCAGTCACTCAGTCGTGTCCAACTCTGTCCAACCACAGGACGCTCATTTGTGTCCAACTCTGCATGGAATGTAGACCGTCAGGCTCCTCTGTCTGTGGAATTCTCTAGTAAAGAATACTAGAGTATGGTGCCATGAAGATGCTCAAAAATATTTGTCATCAGAATATTCCAAGTAACTCTAGTGACAGCATTTAGGATACATTAAATACTCATAGAAAGCTATCACTGAGAAGACTGTCTCTTTTTTTAAAATTTCTTGCCTAGCAGTATCTTATGATATATATTCAAAAATGAATTAAAAAAACATACTTTTGTGATTATCCTTTTGGTAACTTATGATCCTCGAATTATGCATTTTCAAAAGTACATTCTTCTGTAGAAATGGGAGATTTCCATGGATAGCTCCTGTTGCAGCTAATGACAGCCATAAAAATTAATCCAGAAACTGCTTCTGTTGGCACATCTATTATAAGCCTGCATTTCTGATGATAATTTACCTAAATTTTTTCTTCCATAATTGGAAAAGTGATGACAAAATGACTTTGACAATACTGCAAATTTCTCCCTCCAATAGTTCTGTATGGTTTTAAGATAATAGACAGGAAACACGGGAACAAGCTAGGATGCCAACATTTCCGTGGTGTTTTCTTTCATAAAAATGAGTTTTCTTTCATCAAAATAATAGCCCAGCTGTTATTTGCATACATTTCAAAAATGGTGACAGAAGTTTTAAAAATGTGAAATTACCTAAGAGTTAAAAACTATCCTGTGAATTTATGATAACCAGAAAAAAGTTTTTGGCAGGACATCTGTGGTTTGCAGCATCCATTCAACCAAGATGGGAAATTCAGAAGTATATACTATGGAATAAATGCTAGCTGATGAAAGAATCGTGTGGGTTTCTTGCTAATAAATTAAGTGTTGCTTACAGGAAGGAATGATCTAGCTCTTTCTTTTGAGGTAGATATTCCAGAAAAGGGAGGGGGGCATTCCCTTTGATTTACCTTGTAACAAGAACTCTTACACAGGAGGTCATGCTTGTGATTCAGAATCCCTGACTCTGGTAACACATTTCTGTGTTTCTCCATCTGAATAGAGGAAGCATCCTTAAACAGAATATGAAATTGAAAATGAAAATGAAAGCCTTAGTTGCTCAGTCATGTCCAACTCTTTGCAACCCCATGGGGTCACAAGTTATCTCAGTGTTTGTGGAACTGAAGGGTTCATGAAAGTGAAAAAGTGATAGTCACAGCTGACTCTCTGAGACCCCATGGAATGTAGCCTACTAGGCTCTTCTCTCCATGGAATTCTCTAGGCAAGAATACTGGAGTGGGTTGAGTTGGAAAGGGGATCTTCCTGAGCCAGGGATTGAACCCAGGTCTCCCGCACTGCAGGCAGATTCTTTACCCTCTGAGCCATATAAATAGTTTATTTAGAAATCACTACTCCCTGGTGGCTCAGAGAGTAAAGAATGGAGACTTGGGTTTGATCCCTAGGTCTGGAAGATCCCCTGGAGTAAGAAATATATTTCCTACTCAATCTACTCCACTATTCTTGCCTGGAGAATTCCATAGACAGAAAACCTGGTGGTCCACAGTCCCTGTGGTCTCAGGGAGTTAGGTGAGACTATCACTTTTTAATTTTCATGAACCATTCAGTTCACAAACAATGAGTTAATTCTCCCTAATACAGTATCAGTTATCCCACTGACATTTGTCTACAGAGATCATTGTCACTATTATATTTACAAAACTGTACCCTATTTCGATGTAAAACATATGCATTTTGTTTGTTTTAAGCTGTTAGTAATTTCACACATAAAAATATACGCCAGTTTACATAGGATTTAATTCAGAAAAGTTTTCTGTGAACTGGCAGAAACAAATTTTGACAACTCAAGCATTCCTTAAGCTTTGTGATTTCTAAGTAGCTGTCAGTCTGAATATTATAACCAGTTCTTATTCAGTAAGGAGTTAATGCTATCTCTTAATTCACTAATAACTAGATCTAAAAAATCATTTTGCTTCATTGTTCTCAGAGTCTTTATTTGCACTTTCCACATTTGTTTTTTGTCCCTCATTTAATGCATCAGTAACTATATCTATTAAGGCATGCCATACATAAAGTGAAAGTTGCTCAGTCTTGTCTGACTCTTTGCGACCCCATGAACTATACAGTCCATGGAATTCTCCAGGCCAGAATACTGGAGTGGGTATTTTTCCCTTCTCCAGGGCTTCTTCCCAACCCAGGGACCAAACCAGGTCTCCCGCATTGCAGGTGGATTCTTTACCAGCTGAGCCGCAAGGGAAGCCACATGCCATCCATATGCCATATATATGCCCTATGTATGCCATACAAATGATACACACACATATATATGTACATATGTATACATGCCATACGTATGCCATACATATGTATATATAAATACCTAACCTACACAACACTAAATATTGACACTTACAAATTTTGTGTATAAAATGATACAAACATACACAAATGCGTATCTTCTTCCAATGGGGCTTGCACATTGCTCAAGATGTAGGATTTTGATACCTTAAATGAAACCCATTCTCTTGAACATATTTTCTGCCATTCGTAGTCTCTGTGCCACATAGAATGCATTTCAGCTTTGTGTTATTTAGACAAGGTTCGTAGCCTCTCATGGACTTAGTTTGATCATCTGCAAAAAATTAAGATTTAATTTCCCCCATGCTTGTGCAAATTAAGGTCATTATCCTACATGAACCATTTAGGTTCTTGCTAGCACCTTGCTTAGAAAATTAAAACAAATAAATAAATAAAAGGTATCAATCATTTCTAAATTCTAAAATGATAACAAATCCTTCATTTGCTCTATTTATAATTTTTCCAACTAATGTGTTTTCCACATGTACATATTTAAACTCCAACTTTAATCTCTGATGTTCTAAACAAAATCAAAGAATAAATGACAGTCAATTTAATTTCTGTCAATGTAAGCAGCATAGTCAGTACAATTTTTCATGTGTACAAGTCTTTGGAATTAAACTAATATGTATATAATACAATGATGTATTCAGTGAAAAGCAAATAATGAACATTCTATCATGGACTACAGTGTGCTCAAATTGAATTGGAATGAACAATAAATTATTGGTGGACAGTATGGTCTTCTGGAGTCAAAATCAGTCAAATGTTATCTAAAAAATTAACATTGTAACCCAGATAAAGTAACATTGTAACCCAGATAAAGTAGCCTTGTAAGTATGTAACGAATGGTACAGAGGAAGTGCACAAATACAGTGTATTTGATGTTAATTTTTTTAAACAAGATTAAATTTAAATCTCTAGTTAGTAAAACCCATAATGAAAAGTGAAAAAAGAAAAGAAAAGAAAATAGCAGCTAAAACTCTAGTAAACGAATTGAATTGTTTCTTCAATGTGGATATACTGGGCACTGGAGAAGAAATCAATACAAGCTTTCTTGGTGAAATAGCTGAAAATTATCTGAAAATACCCTAGCAATCTGTTAAGAGCTTTTATTGTTTACAAAAAGTCAACTAATTCTGCTAAAATAATATTTAACCCACCCCCCCAAAATTGAATTTTTGGCCTGTTAGCATGAGGAGCCATGCATAGCCACTTTCCAGTGAAAGAGGTGAAAATTACTTAGAGAGGAAAAAACAATTCAAAGCCTCTTGAAACGGTCCTAAGGTCATATAGCAAATTAAGCATCATTTATTCAAAGAAGCCTTTAAAGATACTCTAAGAAAAGCAGGAGTCTGTCGTCTTTGAGCCAAGACTGCAACCCTCCTACCTTTCTCTCAGCTGATCTGCTTTTTGTCTCTTTACATTCATGTGCATTTTCCAGGACTTATACAATAGGAGTTCTAGTAATTAGATCATTCATGTAATATGCATTGTGTATTTTTCTATTAGTTTTAGAGTGGACTGCCTTTTGAAACTCTGTGGGTTGACTTATCAAAATAGTAGTTAAGGAAAGTATCATGTTTTGAAGCAGCAGGTTTAGGTCACCATATATATAGAATTTTGTTGTCTTTAATAAACCTGGTTGGAGGGAAAAAGTCGTGCAAATAAGATCATACATAATATACATTTTTGTGACTGGCTTCTTTATTTTTTTTTTAATTTTAATTTTATTTTTTTTGCCATGCAGCATGTGGGGTCTCTATTCCTTGACCAGAGATCAAATCCATGTCCCCTGCATTGGAAACACAGAGTCTGAACCACTGGACTAGCAGGAAAGTCCCATGATTGGTTTCTTTAGTTCAATATATGAATTTTCAGACACATCCAAGGAAGTATTATCACTTAATTCTTTTTTATTTTCACATAGCATTCCATCAAAGATATATGCTATATTTTGTTTATCCTTTCACAGGGGCATTTAGATTGCTTTTAGCTTTCGACTACAATGAATAAAACTCCTATTATCATTTACGTAAAATTTTAAGTGGACTTTTTCTTTCATTTGCCTTAGGTAAATTTCTGAATGAAATGACTAAGCCATAAAGTAGAAATAGATATACATTCATCCTTAAAAGACATTTCCAAAAGTTTTCCAATGCTTTTCTAAAACCTTTAAAAATGTCTAGCCATTCTAGAAGGTATATACTGCATTATATACCTATTCTACAAGGCATATACTACAATTCCTCTATTGAATAAACATTTAGATTATTTTCAGATTTCTTGTTTTAATTTGGAAAATGCAATAAAAATCCTTCCAAGTATATCATAATGCATGTATATAAGTTGTGTTTGGGATAGACTTGTAGAGGCATAAGTATCAATATATGTGGAGAATTGAAAGTTAATTCTATATTATAGTTGGGTTTCTCTGGTGGCTCAGTAGTAAAGAATCTGCCTACCAGTGCAGGAGACACAGGTTAAATCCCTGAGTCAGGAAGATCCTCTGGAGAAGGAAATGGCAACCAACTCCAATACTCTTGCCTGGGAAATCCCATGGATCAAGGAGCCTGGCAGGCTGTAGTTCATGGGGTCATAAAAAAGTCAGACACAACTTAGCTACTGAACAACAACAACAAATACAATACCAATTTCCTCTCAAAAATGCTTATTAAAATGTCTTTCCCTTCCAGTTCTAGCTATAGCAAACCAGTTCAGAGCAGGGCAAACTTCCCACCAGGAAGAACTGGAAAATGAGATACAGTTTAAAAAATCTTATTGAACACACTGAGGAGGAATCAAGGGAGCCCCCATGTTTAGAAAGTCATTTTATCTCTCTGAGAACACCTAGATAGGAAACTTATTGAGACAATCCCCCACATTCCCCAACTGTTTATTCTTTTGAAATATCCTGTTCACCAATGGAAGAAAGTATAATATGTACTTCATATTTTCCTAGTGATTATTGTTTTGAGTTCAAATAAACACCGGATTTCTCCCATAACCCATGGGAGAAGAGAATATGTTATGAATCCAGAATCTGCTACTTACGAGCTCTTGAAGAATTGGCCAATTTCCTTCAACTCTTGGAATCTCATCTTTCTGACTTTAAAAATATGGGTAGTGATATTTACGGGATTTTCCTGCTATCTAACAAATTTTTTAAGAAGAAATATGAGATATAATGTTTTAAAAGTTCTTACCCTAAGAATAGTGGTCACTCAGATATTGCTCTACTTCCTCTTCAGTTTTCTAATTTCATTTGACTTTGTTCAAAATGATTTTAGGCCTTCCTCTCTGCAGGGCAGTGAGCTGGACATTATTGCTTTATTGTTTCAGCTGCTTAGGGAGGAGATAAGTTAAGTGCCTGCCAGGCTTAGTTGCTTTCTCTACAAGAAGCCTGCTTACTCATTCTTGGTGGGGAGTCCGTTTCCTGGGTCAATAATGGATTCGGTTTCCCCTAGATATAGTCAATTGCCACAGGTCTGAGGCAGACCAGCCCTGATGTTCGAAGCTCAATTTTCTGCTTTCATGGTGTGATTTCAGGTGGTGACTTTGCCTATTTTTTTTTTTTTAACTTTGTAACTTGAGATTGTGAAGTCAGAGCATATATATACACCTAGCAGGGTTTAGAAACATACTTATGCTCACTGTGTGGAGCAGGTAATGATACGACAAACATTTCTTGAACTCTCACAACTGTGAGAACATTAGGAAGCTTCAGGCTTTCTTTCAGACCCTTCTAACTAGTCCAGGAAGTATGTTGTCCACTTGTCTTGCAACTCTACATTTTCTGCTAAAAACCTTCAGGTAGCCAGTGTTTCCTGGGACCCTGAGGGAGTTCCCAAGGAATCTGAGTTCACAACCAATGCTACTAGTCCACTCTTAAGCAAGTTATTGTCTTGCATCTTTCTATCTCCATCTCAAAGATACGTGTGCACACAGTTGTCCTTTGCACAAAGCTTTATTGAAGGGCACTGGAATCCCATATTCATTGACGGAGCCAATAAGGGCCCAGAAATTAAATTGTTTGGTCCATTTTTAGTTGCTGTATTTCCAAAGCTTGTCACTTTTTTTTTTAAACTATATTCTTTGTGATACACTTTCTCCACTTTCAACTTTCCAAGAACAACTCACCTTCTATTCTTTTTAATACCAACTTCTATCCCTACATTATTCCAGAGAATCACAATAATTACCATTTTGATCGAAGAAGACTCAACCAAAATTATCATGTTCCATCAGTAAGTTTGAAATAAAAATTCATTTTTTATTTGAAAATGTACACTACACAGTACATATAATAACTATACTTCAATCACTCCACTGAATTAATTATAGTTTCTGACCTGCTTTAGGGGAAAAAGGTCACTAGATGGAGATTCAACTTTCTTTTCCAGGACCTTCTTTCCTTTTTTTTTAAACTCTAAAATAGTTTTATGTTTTCACTGTTCCTGTTCTCTAGTAAATCTTCAATTAAAATTTATGTTTGTTTTGTTTTACAATCAAGAGAACACTGTGGATGAATGTCACTGTAAAGTCCTATAGTATGAATAGAATTTAGGAAAGGAAAAAAAAAAGATTCCAAATATATCTTCTTTTGAATTCTGAGAAATACTTCCCTAAATGAAGGTTGAAACCGAAGTATTGAAATCATTTGAAAATCTTCTGGGTGAAAATAAGAATAGTATAATGTGAAGCTTGCTGCATATAAGTTAATTTAGCTGTCATTCTTATTTGAAGCCAAATTAGCTTAAATTTGAGAAGCAGTATGAACAAATGGTACGAGACTCTGGAGGAGACTGCTTCCCTAGAATTCCTATACTTCCACATAATAGTTATTTGACAAATATTGGATGTCCCCATGTCTTTGTCACTTGATTTCTGCATTTATTTAGACAAAATTATATGAGAAGCTATGACATACTGTTTGTTTGTATTTTTTTCTGCAGATAAAATAATTTAATGAACATAAAGTATATAAAACACTACGTGGCACATAGTAGAGGGTCAATAGATGTTAGGTATAGTTTAGTGGAAAAAAATGAATACTACAGAACTCATTGACAATAAGAACATAGTCCAATTTATTGATATTGGTCATTTAAATATGATTCACAATGTAAAATATTATTAGATTTTTTTCAAGTTGATGTAAATGTATGAGAAGAGGAAATAAATAAAGGAAGATACAGTAAAGATGATATCTTGTGTTGCTATTTTTTGTATCTGAGTGTCACAAAATTTTGTTAAGAGTAATATGACTGTGACTCTTATCTATTGCACATCTCTATAATTTGCCTGAGTCTGCTTTCATTTAAAAATATGTAGCGCACGGTTACGTATAATCATATGAATGGCACCTAAACAATTCCCATTAAAAATGGTTTATTTCTGTGGAGCCTTTCCTTCAGATATAACTCTGGAACTCTACTGTGTTAGGAAAAGTTCTTTAGGGCTTAGATATGAGGCATATGCCCACTTGAACTTTGATAATATCTAAGCTTCTAAGCAGAGAAGGCAATGGCACCCCACTGAAGTACTCTTGCCTGGAAAATCCCATGGATGGAAGAGGCTGTAATCCATAGGGTCGCTAAGAGTCGGACACGAATGAGCGACTTCACTTTCACTTTTCACTTTCCTGCATTGGAGAAGAAAATGGCAACCCACTCCAGTGTTCTTGCCTGGAGAATCCCAGGGACGGCAGAGCCTGATGGGCTGCCGTCTATGGGATCACACAGAGTCGGTCATGACTGAACTGACTTAGCAGTAGCAGTAGCAAGCTTCTAAGAACAAAGCTAGTGGAGGTGATGGAATTCCAGCTGAGCTATTTCAAATCCTGAAAGATGATGCTGTGAAAGTGCTGCACTCAATATACCAGCAAATTTGGAAAACTCAGCAGTGGCCACAGGACTGGAAAAGGTCAGTTTTCATTCCAATCCCAAAGAAAGGCAATGCCAAAGAATGCTCAAAGCACTCATCTCACACACTAGTAATGTTCAAAATTCTCCAAGCCAGGCTTCAGCAATATGTGAACCATGAACTTCCAGATGTTCAAGCTGGACTTAAAACCAGAGATCAAATTGCCAACATTCGCTGGATCATGGAAAAAGCAAGAAAGTTCCAGAAAAACATCTATTTCTGCTTTATTGACTATGCCAAAGCCTTTGACTGTGTGGATCACAATAAACTGTGGAAAATTCTGAAAGAGATGGGAATACCAGACTACCTGATCTGCCTCTTGAGAAACCTGTATACAGGTCAGGAAGCAACAGTTAGAACTGGACATGGAACAACAGACTGGTTCCAAATAGGAAAAGGAGTACGTCAAGGCTGTATATTGTCACCCTGATTATTTAACTTCTATGCAGAGTACATCATGAGAAACACTGGTCTGGAAGAAGCAAAAGCTGGAATCAAGATTGTCGGGAGAAATATCAATAACCTCAGATATGCAGATGACACCACCCTTATGGCAGAAAGTGAAGAGGAACTAAAAAGCCTCTTGAGGAAAGTGAAAGAGGAAACTGAAAAAGTTGGCTTAAAGTTCAACATTCAGAAACCTAAGATCATGGCATCCGGTCCCATCACTTCATGAGAAATAGATGGTGAAACAGTGGAAACAGTGGCTGACTTTATTTTTTGGGTTCCAAAATCACTGTAGATGGTGATTGCAGCCATGAAATTAAAAGATGCTTACTCCTTGGAAGGAAAGTTATGACCAACCTAAATAGCATATTAAAAAGCAGAGACATTACTTTGCCAACAAAGTTCCATCTAGTCAAGGCTATGATTTTTCCAGCGGTCATGTATGGGTGTGAGAGTTGGACTATAAAGAAAGCTGAGGGCCAAAGAATTGATGCTTTTGAACTGTGGTGTTGGAGAAGACTCTTGAGACCTTGGACTGCAATGAGATCCAACCAGTCCATCCTAAAGGAGACCAGTCCTGGGTGTTCATTGGAAGGACTGATGCTGAGGCTGAAACTCCAATACTTTGGCCACCTCATGTGAAGACTTGACTCATTGGAAAAGACCCTGATGCTGGGAGGAACTGGGGGCAGGAGGAGAAGAGGAAGACAGAGGATGACATGGCTGGATGGCATCACTGACTTGATGGACATGAGTTTGGGTGAACTCTAGGAGTTGGTGATGGACACGGAGGCCTGCTGTGCTGCAATTCATGGGGTCGCAAAGAGTCGGATACGACCGAGTGACTGAACTGAACTGAATTGAAGCTTCTATGTGTAGATGAGATCCTGATGCTGGAAAAGATTGAAGGCAGCAGGAAAAGGTGATGACAGAGGATGAGATGGTTGAATGGCATCATGAACTCAATGGACATGAGTTTGAACAAACTCCAGGAGTTGGTGAAGGACATGGAAACCTGGTGTGCTGCAGTCCTTGGGTCACAAAGAGTCAGATATGACTGAGCAACAACAACAATAAATGCTTCTACGATTTCTTTCAAAATTTTTGTTTGGGTCAACAATGCCAAAGAAGCTATACTTACTCCTGATAGGATTGTTGTTACATATTTTATTTCAATCCTCTTATTCACAGTCATTTTTATATGAATATATAATATTTAGTCTAGTCAAAGCTTTGGTTTTTCCAGTAATCATGTACAGATGTGACAGCTGGACCACAAAGAAAGCTGAGGGCCAAAGAATTGATGCTTTTGAACTGTGGTGTTGAAAAAGACTCCTGAGAGCCCCTTGGACTGCAAGGAGATCCAACTAGTCCATCCTAAAGAAATCAGTCCTCAATATTCATTGGAAGGACTGATGCTGAAGCTGAAACTCCAGTACTTTGGCCATCTGATGGGAAGAAATGACTCAATGGAAAAGACCCTGATGCTTGGAAAGATTGAAGGCAGGAGGAAAAGGGGAAGACAGAGGGTGACACGGTTGAATGGCATCACCGACTCAATGGGCATGAGTTTGAGCAAGTGCTGGGAGTTGGTGATAGACAGGGAAGTCTTTAGTTCTGTGCTATAGTCCATGGGGTTGCAAAGAGTCGGACATGACTGAGACACTGAACTTAACTGACTGAGTGGATATCTTTCACCCTAATGACTTAGACTATAAAAATCTTGAATTTTCCATACTTAACAATTTTTAACATTAAGAGGAAACACTTTTACTGACATGAAGGAATAATGGAAGGAATGCATAGTCTGTATGTGTGCATACAAATGAATATGTATCTAAAACATTTATGTGTCACTATATTTATGCATGAAACATGCTTCTTGTATATGTATCTCTTCATGTACATATATACATGAAATATACTATAGAAACTTACACAAATAATAAGCATATAGCTTAATAAATTTTCACATAGTGAATAAAGCTTGCAAAAATCACCCAGTTCAAGAAACAGAACCTTACCAGAAATGTTCAAGCCCCCTTGAAACTCCCTCACCTCCAAGGGTAACTACAATCCTAGCTTCTAACATAGATTAATTTTAGTTCTTCTTCTTTTTTTTTAGGTTTCCTTTTTGTTTTAATTCTGTGAAGCTTTAGAATTTACATATAACCATGACCAACCTAGATAGCATATTCAAAATCAGAGACATTACTTTGCCAACAAAGGTCTGTCTAGTCAAGGCTGTGGTTTTTCCTGTGGTCATATATGGATGTGAGAGTTGGACTGTGAAGAAGGCTGAGTGCCGAAGAATTGATGCTTTTGAACTGTGGTGTTGGAGAAGACTCTTGAGAGTCCCTTGGACTACAAGGAGATCCAACCAGTCCATTCTGAAGATCAGCCCTGGGATTTCTTTGGAGGGAATGATGCTAAAGCTGAAACTCCAGTACTTTGGCCACCTCATGCGAAGAGCTGACTCATTGGAAAAGACTCTGATGCTGGGAGGGATTGGGGGCAGGAGGAGAAGGGGACGACAGAGGATGAGATGGCTGGATGGCATCACTGACTTGATGGACGTGAGTCTCGGTGAACTCCGGGAGTTGGTGATGGACAGGGAGGCCTGGCATGCTGTGAATCACGGGGTTGCAAAGTGTTGGACACGACTGAGTGACTGAACTGAACTGAACTGAATGTTAGGGTAGGGAACTTAATGCCGAAGACCTCTCAGTTCTCCAGTTGTATCATGCCAGTGTTTTAAGATTGCAATAGCTCTGCTGGTTTCTTAATTCCCCAGCAGTACTTCTCAGCTGGGTGGTTTCCAGTCCTACATCCAGAATCACAAAGTGCCTTCTGAGAAACGCTGCTGATCTCCTCCCCCTTCTCCTCTTCTTGCATCATTCCCTCTCACCTTTAGCTGTTTATTCAGCAGGTCTCTGATGCCATCGAGAATTGATGAATTGGGTTTCATCTAGTTTTGTTTTAGTTGATGGGATCATTGTACCCTTATAAGATTCTCTATCTTACTTAGAAACAGAAAATAAGAATATAATACATGAAATAAAATTTTGACCTATATTCTACATCATGGTATGAACATTTATTTTGGTTGTGGTCAGAGACAGCAATAACCATGAAGATAAAACTAATTTAAAGAGTAGGTGATTAACTATGACTTGTCTGAAGTAATTAACTGAAATATTAAGATAGGCAAAGAAAAGCTATTAAATAAAATATTGATAGTGCTGGACTCTTGATTAGAAATAAAATAAAATTCTTTTTATTCCATGACAAGTAAAATATAAATCATACTAATAAATGTTTCCGCTCAGGTGTTTCTCTCTGGGGTTAAGACAGTACTCATTGAAATTATGGAAGCTATCAGACATCATTTTTGTCTGCACACTTAGATCAGAGCCTTGGTAAAACCATAGTTACTTTTAGCATTCAAAACTTTAAAACCCAGATCTGTTTCACACCTATCAGAATGGTTATTTTCAAAAATATAAGAAATGACAAATGTTGATGAGGACGTGGAGAAAAGGAAATGCTTGTACTCTATTGGTGAGAATATAAATTGGTGCAGTCACCATGGAGAACACTATGGCAGTTCCTCAAAAAAATAAACAGAAACTATTATGTATATATATACACACATACACACATATTTATGTGTGTGTGTGTGTGTGTGTGTGTGTTAGTTACTCAGTTGTGTCTGACTCTTTGCAACCCCATGGACTGTAGCCCGCCAGGCTTCTCTGTCCATGGGGATTCTCCAGGCAAGAATACTGGAGCGGGTAGCCATGCTCTCCTCCAGGGGATCTTCCCAACCCAGGCACTGAACCCAGGTCTTCTGCATTGCAGGCAGATTCTTTACTATTAGAGCTACCAGGGAAGCCCATATACATATATATAAAACCTGGCAATTCCACTTCTGGGTATTTATCTAAAGATCTAAAGAAAAATGAAAAAACTGACTCAAAAATATATATGCAACCTCATATTCACTGTAACAATGCTTACAATAGCCAAGATATAGAAGCAGTTTAAAAATCCATCAGTGGATGGATAAATTTTACATATGTATTATATATTATTGTCATAAAAAAAGAAAGAAATCTTGCCATTTTTTACACCATAGATGGACATTGAGGGCATTATGCTAAGTGAAATAAGTCAGGTAGAAGAAAGATAAATGCATATGATCTTGGCTATGTATGGAAGTCAAAAATAAGGCCATAAATGTAAAGAACCAATTTGTAGTTGTCAGAGGAAGAGTGGTCATGGATCAAATGAGTAAAGGGAATCAAAAGATACAAACTTCTAGTTATAAAATAAGAAAGTCTTGTAATATAATGCACAGCATGACAATTAAAATTAATAATTCTGTATGTAATAGTTGCTAAGAGAATCAATCTTAAGAGTTCACATATCACAACAGGAAAAAAAATTGCAACTATGTATAGTAAGGGATGCTAATTAGAATTTTTGTGGTGATCATTTTGCAATATATACAAATACCAAATCATTTTTCTGTTATCTAGAATCTGATATAATGGTGTGTGTCAATTATATATCAATAACATTAAAAAAATTGTTTTTTAATGTAGAATGCAATAAATAAAGGCAGGCAAGAAAAAGATTCTTGAGTAAACTCACATTCTAGGATGCTAGTCTTAGAACCTATAACTTATTAGATAGAGTCTTCAGGATTATACTAAGCGTTCTAGACTTGAAAATAACATTTATGATGTGCTGGTAATGGGTTTAATGTCTCTCAGCTTCAATTACATGCTTTCTACTTATGATATAACAACTGCTCTACACCATTTAAATACTTTTTTCTTTGCAAGTTGGCTGGATCTTGAAATTTGTCAGTAGAGAGTACTGGAGAGACATGTCAGGAGGGCAGGGATTAGCTTACTATTCTACTGTGAACGTTAGATGGGCTGCTAAAGCATGCATACTCTGGTGCCTGGCTCCTGCAACATCAGCAGCTTCTCCAGCCTTCTGCTCCTGCAGCACATGGCTCCCACAGTGCCCAGTGCCTGCATGGACAGCTCCGCCAGCACCAGTCTCTGCAAATGCATGCCCTTTCTCCAGTGCTCAGCCCCTGTAATGCATAGGGACCAACAACAACTTATGGTCAGAAAGTTTTCCCAGAAACTCAGTGACCATCCATAATGATTTACTCAAGATTGAGGAGACCCATGGAATATGGGACTTTCTATTTCTAATTGGGACCTTCTCAAATAAACCATAACGAGATTGGTCACCTTCTGGGCAACTCCTTTGACTTGGTTTAGCAGCGTCTCGGGAGTCGCCACCCATGAAGCTTTCTCTGGAACCCTAGAAGGCATACAAAGGTCACCCAGATGGCAGTTTTGTGGCTTCTCTGCCATCTAGGGGACCACAGCTGTGACGTCCACTAAGGTTTGGATCACAAACTTGGGGGTGGGGTATACTATTGAGATAAAATACCCAAGGACTAGGGCTTGCTCCTTATTCAATATTCCTATAATGTTTAGCGGTCTCTTTACTTGTGTGTGTGTGCACGCTAAGTCACTTCAGTCGTATCCGACTCTTTGAGACCCTATGGGCTGTAGCCCACCAGGCTCCTCTGTCCATGGGAGCAATAATACTGGAATGGGTTGCCATTCTCTCCTCCAGGGGATCTTCCTAACCCGGGGACTGAACCTGCATTTCTTTTGTCTCCTGCATTGGTAGGTGGGTTCTTTACCACTAGGGCCACCTGGGAAGCCCTCTCTTGACTATGACCCAATACCTTGTTACTCCAATTCCCTATTATAGTTAATAGAGTAAGTGCCCTAAATATGAATTTCCATTTAGACAGCATTGTGTTAAGTCCAATTTGTTTGAAGTCCAACAAAATTAACCTAGATACCCAACTAACACAATCAGCTCTAAAACACTGTAATGTAATATGTTTATACTACTTTTCACACAAATAATGCATACAAAACAAAAACAAAAATAAAGAAAACATTTTTAATCTTATAGTACAAGAAAATCAACCCTGAACATTCACTGGAAGGACTGATGCTGAAGCTCTAATATGTTGGCCACCTGTTGCAAAGAGCCAACTTATTGGAAAAGACCCTGATGCTGGGAAAGATTGAGAGCAGGAAGAAACGGGGGCAACAGAAAATGAGATGACTGCATGAGATGACTGCATGGCATCACTGACTCAATGGATATGAGTCTGAGCAAACTCCAGGAGATAGTGAAGGACAGGGAAGTCTGGTGTGCTGCAGTCCATGGGGTCTCAGAGTTAGACGTGACTTAGGAACTGAACGACAACAGTACCTGGAAAAGTACAAAACAGCAGCTGATATACAGGGGCTGGCATCAAGTGAAGAGGCAAGAAGAGTTACTGACTGCAGGAGGAGAAGAGGTGGGCGATGGTAGAGCTAAACGATTGTCAGCAATAGGAGGCGGAGAGCCAGCTGCAACTTCATTTCTGCCTAGTGTTGGTGTAATGCCTGTTAGCTTCTTTTGAAAGTTTACAACTTAGGGGCTCCTATGTGGGGGACTTACTGTAATTTTTAAAATGTGAAATCTTCCTGATTCAAATTTGTATCTGGATTCTGTTTTCTGTTTGTACCCAGACTGATAATAAAATATATTCATTTTTAAACTAACATTTAGAACACTTTCTGGCATATAGGAGATGCCAAATACAGAATGTTAATATGTTAACATATACATATATATATATGTTAGCATATATATATATATATGTATGTGTGTGTGTGTGTGTTGGCAAGAAAGTTTTATCAATCCCTTCCCATTGAATTGAGCAATTAAAAGACATTTTAAAAAGATTTTTGTGAAAAGATAGACCTTTTTCTTATACCATGATATTAAACTGGACAGAAGAATATTAAAGCTGAAGAATTATACATTTTTTTCTTATCTTGTTTCATTCCAGAAGTACCATGGCAATAAAATTTTAGTCAAAGTCTGAAATAATAAAATGGTCTGCTGGGATATACTAGGGAATAAAGGCTTTTAAAAATCTTCAGTTGTTAATAATACTTTGAGAGAGAAAATGAAGAATAATTCTCCTCACTGTTAGAATTTATGGCCTTCTTAGAGTAGCCCAGAATGACAGGGCCTGAAAAGGGACTGAAATTTTAAAGGCGGGTTAGGACTTAGACCATCATTAGAAAGTGAAAGTGTTATTAGCTCTGTCATTTCCGATTCTTTGCAACCTCATGGACTGTAGCACACCAGCCTCCTCTGTCCATGGAGTTCTCAAGGCAAAAATACTGAAGTGGGTTGCAATTCCCTTCTCCAGGGTATCTTCCCAACCAAGGGATCGAACTAGTGTCTCTTGCATTGCAGGCAGATTCTTTGTCATCTGACCCACCAGGGAAGCCCCTGGACTGTCTTCAGAGTAGTGGCTAATTACAGCATCACAGCATGGGAAGAACCACCCTAATAGGCAAAGTTTCAGGATTAGAACATTATACCAAAAACAGGTCATACCAATGGTGGACATTTAATGTTTCCTTTGAATTACATGCCACATAGAGGCTATAGTGATTCTTTTAACATTTATAATTGCACTTGCATTTCTTAATAAGAACAGCTACATAGATTTATTCTCCAGCATTTTTCAATGTTATTTGAGATTTTGCAAAGTTCTTTTGCTTATTTGGGGAAGCTGTCTTGACTTCTTATTACCATAATCATGTTCGTCATGTTCTTACTTCTTGTTTTTGAGAGTAAGACTCTTTATACAGCAAGTATTTTCTGTATCACAGAGCTTACAGTCCTTTGTTGCTAAATGTCTTGAAAATAATTTTTTCAGAAGCTTAGTCTTTTTTTTTTTTTTTTTCCTATCAGATGAGAAGGTAAACCTGATCTTTGTTCTTAGATCATCAGTCTTATTGGAGGCTATTCAGGATTTTATGGAGCTTTCTTGGTGGTTGAGTGGTAAAGAATCTGCCTACAATGTAGGAGATGTGGGTTCAATTCCTGAGTCAAGAAGATCCCCTGGAAAAGGAAATGGCAACTCACTCCAGTATTCTTGTCTGGGAAATCCAGTGGATAGAGAAGTCTAGTCAGGTACAGTCCATGGGGTTGGAAAGAGTGGGACACAACTTAGCTACTAAACAAAAACAACAACAAACAACAAGATGTTATACTATTATTGTATTATTAGGGAAACTGAACTAAGACTGTAATTTCAACTATTTTTAAACTTTTAATACCTTTTAACTGATAGAAACCTGAGACCCTTAGCTTAAGTCACTCTCCCAGAGAAATGGAACAAGGAACCTAACTTATGTGAATAAAGATTCAGAGTACAAATCAGTTATAAGGTTTAGTTAATGAAATTGTACAAACCTTACAACTATATAAGGGTTAGCTAGTGAAACTTTTTTCAAGCACGTTTAAACTGTACTTGAAGCTGATGCTAGACATATGTATTGATAAATTTCATTTTACAAATTGGTCTCCACAAACTGATGTTCTTGTTAGATTGTGATGACAAAGTATGGGGATTTCTGGCAGCCCACGAGGCTCTGCCATCCCTGGGATTTTCCAGGCAAGAATACTGGAGTGGGTTGCCATTTCCTTCTCCAATGCGTGAAAGAGAAAAGTGAAAGTGAACTTGCTCAGTCATGTCCGACTTTTAGCGACCCCATGGACTGCAGCTTACCAGGCTCTTCCGTCCATGGGATTTTCCAGGCAAGAGTACTGAAGTGGGGTGCCATTGCCTTATGTTTTAACAATAGTTTTAATTTTTATTACTTTCTTCAGTCATTGCATCTCAGGTAAAAATTATTATTTTGCTAATTGATGTTAAAAATTTTTTTTCTTAGTAATGAGTCAGTTCTCAAAATAGGAGTAAGATGAATGTATATTCCTCTAGTTTTCATGTTATATTTTCCTTACCATTCTTTTCAAAACAATTTTTAACTTAAATTTTAATTTCTTCTTTGACCAATGGATTATTCATATTTTTATTACTTTATTTATAATCAGCTGGATATTTTGTAGATACCTTTTAATTACTGAATTCTAGCTTATCTTCATTCAAGTCAGAAAATATTTATTGTATAATTTCTATCCCTTAAGATAAGTTAAGTCTTTTTTTAATAGCCTGACATATGGTCAATTTTGGTAAATATTCCATGAATTCCTTAAAATAATGTCATTCTATACTTATTGACTACAGTGTTTAATATGTGCTAATTTGGATAAGTATGCCAAATTTTTTATTATCTAGATATTCTGTAACTTAAAAAAATTTAATATGTCCAAAAGTTTTTTTACACACCATCTTTCATTTGTTCTTATTGCCTTAGAAGTATGGTTTTAACTAAAGACCTATATTTGAACTTTTTCTCTTTTCTAAAGTTGAAGTATAGTTGACTTACAGTGTTGGGCTAATTTCTGATGTACAGCAAAATGATTCAGTTATCTATATATCTATATATATGTACATATGTATATATATATTCTTTTTTCTATTATTTTCCATTATGGTTTATCACAGGATGTTGAATATAGTTCCCAGTGCCATAGAATAGGACTTTATTGTGTAAAGCTATTTTTTGAAAATGCCTAGCATCATTCAGTTTTTAGTTTACCTGTGACAGGTACGATGATAAACTCATAACTGGAATGTTTCTGTCTGTATTCAAAAACAGACATAAATTGAATGGAAGTGGTCAGGGCACAGACAGCTTCATGCTGTATACTCTTCTTATAATTTTAAGTTTACTGCTTTCTTAAATACAGGTAGTTAAATTTTTGAATACAGTAAAAAAATTACAGTATTTACAAATCACCTTGTTAAAGTGAAAAGAAGAAAATAAGGAAGGTTTCTCATAGTGCAAATGATGACTACATTTATCATAATTTCTAATAAAATAGCTAACTTTGCTTTTAAACTAAAATGCATTTAAAATAAAATGGGATAAAATATCAACAGAAGTATTTTTGTCTCATGGCATTACATACAACAATTACACAGACAATGGACCTGGCATACATGTAATAATCCAGATAAATTTGTGGTTGACTATTACACTGTAGGGCTTCCCAAGTGACCCAGTGGTAAAGAATCTGCCTGCCAATGCAGAAGTCACAAGAGATGCAAGTTCAATTCCTGGGTCAAGATGATCCCCTGGAGTAGAAAATGGCAACCCACTCCGGTATTCTTGCCTGGAAAATTCCATGGATAGAGGTGTCTAGCGGGCTACAGTCCCTGGCATTGCAAAGAGTCAGACACGACTGAATGACTGAGCACGCACATACAAACACTGTCAGCTGGTACTGTGCGATTTTCATGTGATTGCTCACAAACTAGCTATTTACCTTGTGACTGGCCTGAGCATACACATTAGCATAAAATCAAAACTCAATATTTGCTTTTTAAATTATTTATTACAATATGAGGGATAAAATTGTATGATGTCTCTACTTGAAAGCATTTCAGCAAACTAACAATAGACATAGCAAATATACAAAATGTTAACACTTAGAAATATAGCTGACCTCCCTATCCAAGGACTCTATATCCACATTTTCAACCAACCACCCATCAGAAAAATTCAGCAAAAAAATTCAAAAAAATTCCAGAAAAGTAAAACTTGAGTCTGCCACACTCTAGAAGGCAACTGTACTATTTATACATCATTTGCATTGTATTTCTAACTACCTACATAGCACTTACTTTGTATTAGGTATTATAAGTAATCTAGAGAGGATATAAAGTATATGGAGAACGTATGTAAGTTACATATAAATACCATGCCATTTTACTCTATGATAAGAGACGAACCTCTGAGGATTTTGGTATCTGAGAGTGTCCTGAAACCAACCCTCACAGACAATGATGGGCAATTGTGTAAGTAACAAGTACTTGGGTGTTTGCAATACTAGTCTATTTTTTATATGTTAAAATTTTTTCATAACAAAGTAAAAAAACAAAAGACTTAACAAGTTCTGTCTTTAAATGCATCTAGTATAATTATCACAGACATTGTCATAAAATTTCACACAGTTTAAAACAAAATGTTGAAAATGATTCAGGTAACAGTTTCTTCAAGTGATGTAGAAAGCTATCATCATTTCTCCTGAGATATTGAAAACAAAGACCTTATAAACTAAATATTTTTTTTCGGATTTTAAAAATCCACACTTTTTCTCTGAGTATTTTCTTATTCATTTTATCATTGCAATATTTTTTTTTCTTATTAACATCTCATCAGAAAACAGAAGGAAACTTATCCAAGAAGATTTTATTACTTATCTGGAATATGACAAATAATCATATGAGCTAACTTTTGTTAAGGATTCCCCAGTGGCTGAGTCGGAGAAGGCAATGGCAACCCACTCCAGTACTTTTGCCTGGAAAATCCCATGGACGAAGGAGCCTGGTAGACTGCAGTCCATGGGGTCGCTAAGAGTTGGACACGACTGAATGACTTCACTTTCACTTTTCACTTTCATGCATTGGAGAAGGAACTGGCAACCCACTCCAGTGTTCTTGCCTGGAGAATGCCAGGGCCAGGGAAGCTTGGTGGGCTGCCGTCTATGGGGTCGCACAGAGCTGGACACGACTGAAGTGACTTAGCAGCAGCAGACTTAAGAAAATGTTACCAGTGTTCTCAAGTCCACCCCCAAGGAGAATTCTCTGTCTGGTGTCTTTGGAGCCAATAACAGACCAAGTTCAGTTCAGAAGCAAAGGGAAGTTTTATCTTTGATAAAAGAACACAGAACTGGGAGCTTGAGCTCCAGAGCAAGGGGCTCCCAGCCTGGTGGTGGGCGGGGCTGCTTGACAGGTTCTCTTCTGAGGGCGGAGTTCTTACTTTCCTGGCGCAGATGGCACAGATGCCCCAGATGGCAGTGCCGTGTGCAGCTGCTCTGCACACAGCCCACTGCCACCATCTTGGATAGTGATGTGACCTCAGAAGAGAAAGGCAGCTGAGGTGTAGGGTGTGTCCTTTTAAAAGGAGGAACTCTGGTCTGTGAGGCCTCTGCATGTGACCCCTACAAGCAAGTGAAATGGACTAAGTTCAAAGGGGGAAAAAAAAAAGTTAGACTTTATTACCCAGATTCTATTTTTACTTCCTGAGAATTGTGAACAGGTTTTGTCCACAATACAAGAGTGTCATTATCTCCATCTTAGATGACAAAACGGCAGTTAGTGAATTTAGGTAATTAAGTTGAACATCATATGCTTTGTCTGGGCAGAGCCACTCATCCTCTTCACTGACCCTGGCAGTTAAGGAAGTTTTACTCCAGAATCAGAATCCTTGCTGATTCTGTGAAAGAAACGAGAAGACACTGATTTCAAAATTAAATCAAAAATCTTATTCTACTTTTAATTGTACTTTACCAGATCACCTGACCTGCCTCTTGAGAAACCTATATGCAGGTCAGGAAGCAACAGTTAGAACTGGACATGGATCAACAGACTGGTTCCAAATAGGAAAAGGAGTACCTCAAGGCTGTATATTGTCACCCTGCTTATTTAATTTATATGCAGAGTACATCATGAGAAACGCTGGGCTGGAAGAAGCACAAGCTGGAATCAAGATTGCCAGGAGAAATATCAGTAACCTTAGATATGCAGATGACACCACCCTTATGGCAGAAAGTGAAGAGGAACTAAAAAACCTCTTGATGAAAGTGAAATTGGAGAGTGAAAAAGTTGGCTTAAAGCTCAACATTCAGAAAACTAAGATCATGGCATCTGGTCCCATCACTTCATGGGAAATAGATGGGGAAACAGTGGAAACAGTGTCAGACCTTATTTTGGGGGGTGTCCAAAATCACTGTAGATGGTGATTGCAGCCATGAAATTAAAAGACACTTACTCCTTGGAAGGAAAGTTATGACCAACCTAGACAGCATATTCAAAAGCAGAGACTTTACTTTGCCAATAAAGATCTGTCTAGTCAAGGCTATGGTTTTTCCAGTGTTAATGTATGGATGTGAGAGTTGGACTGTGAAGAAAGCTGAGCGCCGATGAATTGATGCTTTTGAACTGTGGTGTTGGAGAAGACTTTTGAGAGTCCCTTGGACTGCAAGGAGATCCAACCAGTCCATCCTAAAGGAGATCAGCCCTGGGTATTCTTTGGAAGGAATGATGCTAAAGCTGCAACTCCAATACTTTGGCCACCTCATGCGAAGAGTTGACTCATTGGAAAAGACACTGATGCTGGGAGGATTTGGGGGCAGGAGGAGAAGGGTACGACAGAGGTTGAGATGGCTGGATGGCATCACTGACTCAATGGATGTGAGTTTGGGTGAACTCCGGGAGTTGGTGATGGACAGGGAGGCTTAGCATGCTGCAATTCATGGGGTCGCAAAGAGTCGGACACGACTGAGCGACTGAACTGACCTGAACTGAAGATTTTTATATTCAAGGAGAAAAAAAGGTTATGACATATAAAATGACTATATTATTCCTTTGCTACCAAAATCGCAATAAAATTTGAAAGTGAAGAGTTTTGCAAATAAAGCTTTCATGGAAACAGTGTTTCCATTGCATTATTAAATATGAGAGCCAGGAAGCTGTGCTAACCATGAGAGAAATATTTTCCTTAACCATAATGTGAATTTACAAAGTACTTCATTTTGAATAATAGCTAAAATCTACTAGAATTTCACTTTAATTATAACTCTACTAGTAGATGCCATTGCTATAAAATTTGTTTCAATTAACCATTTACTGAAAAGTCTGCAGTTAATTTCTATTTAGTTCAATTCTTCCCAACTGATATTTTATTACTTTAAAAGCTTTGTTAAAGAAACTCATAAATCAGAGATTGCAAACTCATAGACTGAGGGCAGAATCTGGCCAACAAACATGTTTGGCCTGCACAGTTTTTTATTCTTGTTTGCATTTCATTAATGTTAACGTGTTTTACTAAATTTTTCATAATATTTAATTTGTAGGGAATAGAGGAAGTCAGATCACAGGTCCCACTTATGAAATGAGCAATTTAAATTATGGATGTTTAAGTTTCTTGAATTACAAAGTAGAAGATTTATAATATTGATTAATTTAGGTATTTATACTTCAAATTTAGGTATTGTGTAAATATTAATATATTAGAGCATTTTTTGAGTGACTACTAAGATATTAGATGTCAATTTGTGATTTTCTAACATAATAAAAAAATATGATAAAACCCTAAAAAGTTGAAATGTAAAAGAATACAAAAGCTAGAAATCTAAGAGTTAACCAAACATCAAAGAAATCATCAAGGTATTCTTTACTTGGACATGCCTATTTTGGGGGGAAAGGTTAGTAACACTGACTTCATTAAATATATTCCTGGAGTTTATCGAATTTTGGAAATTATTGAAGATAGTTCTAGTAGGGCAGAAAGTCATTTGTTTTTGAAATTTCATGCTTTAGTTAAAATTTTCTCTTTAGCTTGGTAATTATGCATGCACACAATTATTGCTCCAAGTCTGCTCAGGGCAATCTGTCACTTTTTTTATACTCTAAGCATTTATTACATAGTAGAAAATACATATCCTCTCAGATTTCTATTTCCATAAAATCTTGACTGAAATATACATGTATTTCATAGTATCATTCAGTTCTGATATTCAACACAGTTATCTTCTCTTTTATACCTCTCCTTTTATTTGGGGGAATAGACACCCTGATATTGCCTACTTTCTATCCGTATTAACACAAGGTCAGATGAAATGCCCGAGACAGCATTTAGTGCCTTGAATCCATAATCACACCTAACAGGAATCCATCATTTAAAGCCTAAGAGAGTGACAGAATTTATTATCACTCTTTCTCAAACCCTAGCTTTATTTATTTTGTGAGCAGTCTAAAGAAAATAGCGCAGTTAATGGGTAATTCAGTGAAGAATCACTTTTCAATTATGTAGCAAATAATTTGTTAGTGTCAGAATGTGGAAGTAGTGCAAATGCAGCCTGTTTTAAACGATCATTTTTTAAAATTAGATGACACGAGGAGTTATTGTGGTTGCTGACTTAAAATGTTTCACTTGCCACAGTCACAGTGAGACTTCCCCACTTTAAGGAGCCAGGGTTTCTAGGGCCATGTGACACAGTGTGGTTATCAGTAATCATGGTGTACCTACCAGGCACCACACCTATCACAGGAATGTAGGTACTTGGCATACATTATATCTTCATTTTGAAGAACAAATATTCACAATTATACCCATGTCTATACACACATTTCATGCAAAGATGGACTCGATGAAGGACAGAAATGGTATGGATCTAACAGAAGCAGACGATATTAAGAAGAGATGGCAAGAATACACAGAAGAACTGTACAAAAAGATCTTCATGACCCAGATAATCATGATGGTGTGATCACTGACCTAGAGCCAGACATCCTGGAATGTGAAGTCAAGTGGGCCTTAGAAAGCATCACTACGAACAAAGCTAGTGGAGGTGATAGAATTTCAGTTGAGCTATTCCAAATCCTGAAAGATGATGATGTGAAAGCATTGCACTCAATATGCCAGCAAATTTGGAAAACTCAGCAGTGGCTGCAGGACTGGAAAAGGTCAGTTTTCATTCCAATCCCAAAGAAAGACAATGCCAAAGAATGCTCAAACTACCGCACAATTGCACTCATCTCACACGCTAGTAAAATAATGCTCAAAATTCTCCAAGCCAGGCTTCAGCAATATGTGAACCGTGAACTTCCTGATATTCAAGCTGGTTTTAGAAAAGGCAGAAGAACCAGAGATCAAATTGCCAACATCTGCTGGATCATGGAAAAAGCAAAAGAGTTCCATAAAATCATCTATTTCTCCTTTATTGACTATGCCAAAGCCTTTGACTGTGTGGATCACAATAAACTGTGGAAAATTCTTCAAGAGAGGGGAATACCAGACCACCTGATCTGCCTCCTGAGAAATTTGTATGCAGGTCAGGAAGCAACAGTTAGAACTGGACATTGAAAAACAGACTGGTTCCAAATAGGAAAAGGAGTTCGTCAAGGCTGTATATTATTGCCCTGCTTATTTAATTTATATGCAGAGTACATCATGAGAAACGCTGGAGTGGAAGAAACACAAGCTGGAGTCAAGTTTGCCAGGAGAAATATCAATAACCTCAGATATGCAGATTACAGCACCCTTATGGCAGAAAGTGAAGAGGAACTCAAAAGCCTCTTGATGAAAGTGAAAGTGGAGAGTGAAAAAGTTGGCTTAAAGCTCAACATTCAGAAAACAAAGATCATGGCATCCAGTCCCATCACTTCATGGGAAATAGATGGCGAAATAGTGGAAACAGTGTCAGACTTTATTTTTCTGGGCTCCAAAATTACTACAGATGGTAACTGCAGCCATGAAATTAAAAGACGCCTACGCCTTGGAAGGAAAGTTATGACCAACCTAGATAGCATATTCAAAAGCAGAGAAATTACTTTGCCAACAAAGGTTCATCTAGTCAAGGCTATGGTTTTTCCTGTGGTCACGTATGGATGTGAGAGTTGGACTGTGAAGAAGGCTGAGCGCCAAAGAATTGATGCTTTTGAAGTGTGGTGTTGGAGAAGACTCTTGAGAGTCCCTTGGACTGCAAGGAGATCTGCCCTGGGATTTCTTTGGAAGGAATGATGCTGAAGCTGAAACTCCAGTACTTTGGCCACCTCATGCCAAGAGTTGACTCATTGGAAAAAACTCTGATGCTGGGAGCGATTGACAGCAAGAGGAGAAGGGGACGACAGAGGATGAGATGGCTGGATGGCATCACTGACTCGATGGACATGAGTCTGAGTGAACTCCGGGAGTTGGTGATGGACAGGGAGGCCTGGCATGCTGCACTTCACGGGGTCGCAAAGAGTCAGACACGACTGAGCGACTGATCTGATCTGATCTGATACACACAGACACTGGGAACCTAAATCCACTGATTTTCTTGATCTTGAAAAATCCAAGAGTGATAGAGCCAGATGTGAGAAAAATTTTGCATCACTTATTTGCTTAGCAGTATAGAATCGACCTGCAATGCAAGATCAAACTTGGATGCTACCCCTGAAGTGGCAACCCACTCCAGATTCTTGCCTGTGAAATCCCATTGACAGAGGACCCTGGCAGACTACAGTCCATGGAGTTGCAAAAGAGTCAGGCATAACTTAGTGACCAAACAACAACAACAATATATCAGCCACAGTGGATCAGTCTGTGTCTCTATCTCTGAGGAAGTTGCAATTTAACTGAGAAGAGGAGATAAGAAATGAAAAGCATCACCTAACACAACAGATATAAGCAAATTCAGGAAACATTTTTTAAAGGTATCTTGAACTGGTGGGAGAATGAATTCAGAGATGAACTAAGGTGAATGTGGTATATTAGTTTTCTATAACTTCCTAACAAATCTCCACAAAAATTAGTGGTTTGAACAACATAAGCTTATTATTTCACAGTTCTGTAGATTTAATCAAATATAGGGCTCACCAGGTTAAAGCAAGGTGTTAAAAAAAGCTGCTTTCTTATCAGAGACTGGAGAATAATCTGCTTCCAAAATCATTCAGATTATTGTTAGTGGTAGGTGTCTGCTCCGGAGAAGGCAATGGCACCCCACTCCAGTACTCTTGCCTGGAAAATCCCATGGATGGAGGAGCCTGGTAGGGTGCAGTCCATAGGGTTGCTAGGAGTCGGACACGACTGAGTGACTTCACTTTCACTTTTCACTTTCATGCATTGGAGAAGGAAATGGCAACCCACTCCAGTGTTCTTGCCTGGAGAATCCCAGGGACGGGGGAGCCTGGTGGGCTGCCATCTATGGGGTCGCACAGAGTCGGACACAACTGAAGCGACTTAGCAGCAGCAGCATCAGGGGTCTGCTCTAGTGTGTTCTAGGAAGAGGCAGGGTTCTCACATTCTCCGTCTCTTCCCCATCTACCTGAAGGTGCCTGAAGCTTATAGCCTGGAGGTTATAGGTTCTTCCTGTTGACTCTTCTTTTTTACCATCTCTCCAAGATCTGAAACTTCTATCTCTGTGTCCCAAGTTGCTGACCATCACATGCAGTGTTCATTATCTTTTACATGGTCTCTGTGTGGTGATCTTTATGTTTGTTTTTAAAATTGTACCACTTCTTCCAAAATGGAATGGCAAACGAGCTTTAGAGAATAGGTGAGAGTCTCTATATTTTCTAATACTTTTCCTTTGCAGAGAAGTAAATATCTCCTAACAAAACAAGATTCTCTCATTTTCTTCAATGAGATTATTTGACCTTCAAATGGAAATAATTTTATTTTGAACTTTTCATTTAGAACTTTACTTTCTACCACTTGTATTATGAACATATTCCCATATGCCAAATAAAAATGTATATTCTGGTATTTAATATGATTTTACAAAATGACTTACCACATCTTCTGTCAGTCAGCCAGTCAGTTCAGTTGCTCAGTTGTGTCCGACTCTTTGCAACCCCATGAATCGAAGCACGCCAGGCCTCCCTGTCCATCACCAACTCCCGGAGTTCACTCAGACTCAAGTCCATGGAGTCACTGATGCCATCCAGCCATCTCATCCTCTGTGTCCCCTTCTCTTCCTGCCCCCAATCCCTCCCAGCATCAGAGTCTTTTCCAATGAGTCAACTCTTTGCATGAGGTGGCCAAAGTACTGGAGTTTCAGCTGTAGCATCATTCCTTCCAAAGAAATCCCAGGGCTGATCTCCTTCAGAATGGACCGGTTGGATCTCCTTACAGTCCAAGGGACTCTCAAGAGTCTTCTCCAACACCATAGTTCAAAAGCATCAATTCATCAGTGCTCAGCTTTCTTTATAGTCCATCTCTCACATCCATACATGACCACTGAAAAAACCATAGCCTTGACTAGATGGACCTTTGTTGGCAAAGTAATGTCTCTGCTGTTCAATATGCTATCTAGGTTGGTCATAACTTTCCTTCCAAGGAGTAAGTGTCTTTTAATTTCATGGCTGCAGTCACCATCTGCAGTGATTTTGGAGCCCCCCAAAAATAAAGTCTGACACTGTTTCCACTGTTTCCCCATCTATTTCCCATGAAGTCATGGGACCAGATGCCATGATCTTCGTTTTCTGAATGATGAGTTTTAAACCAACTTTTTCACTCTCCACTTTCACTTTCATCAAGAGGCTTTTTAGTTCCTCTTCACTTTCTGCCATAAGGGTGGTGTCATCTGCATATCTGAGATTATTGATATTTCTCCTGGCAATCTTGATTCCAGCTTGTGCTTCTTCCAGCCCAGCGTTTCTCATGATGTACTCTGCATATAAGTTAAATAAGCAGGGTGACAATATGCAGCCTTGAGGTACTCCTTTTCCTATTTGGAACCAGTCTGTTGATCCATGTCCAGTTTTAACTGTTGCTTCCTGACCATGTCTGGCTCTAGGTGAGTGATCACACCATCGTGATTATCTGGATCATGAAATGATAAGTATATGGAAATTACAGATCACAGATGAGGGTCAGAGTTTGATTCTTTTTTATTTACTAGACTATTGTGCTTGGTTAGGTTATTTAACATCACTGAGCCTCAAATTTCTCAACTGTGAAATGAGAATAATATATTCAGTCAACTGTATAGCCATGCAGATTAAATGAAATCATGTAAGTTTGTAAAAGCATTCCAGCACAAAACACTTTCTCATAGTGTTGATTCTCTGCACTGACACTTCCATTTTAATTGTGTATATGTTTTTTAGGAAGCTCTGCTGTTCAGTTAAAAAGATGAAAGATAGCGAGATTCTAATTCACAGAGAATATGTTAATAACCATTCATTAATGAAGCTTTGAAGACAATAGTGTAAGAAAATATTAGGGTAAATTTCAATATCTTCTTGCAATTTCCCATGTTGTCTATATAATTAGATATGTTCTCAGAATGCAGTTATACATTTTGTAAATGACTTGTGAATGTCAGCTAATCTTGTTTTAATTAGAGCAAATAAGACTAATGTGAGGGAAAGTTTCAAACTTTAATGCTGAATTCCTTTCAAGTGTAAAGTGCAGTGAAAAAAATCTTTTTTAAGCGAGGAAAGAGACAACTAATATAATGAATCATTGATCTCATGAGAGGAGAAGCATTTCTTTTTTGAAACACAAGAAAATAAATATTTTTAGACAGTTAACAGCCTCCCTTTGAGAAAGTGTATAAAGCCAAATTGCAAGTGGAAAAACATAAAGTGAAGATAATGATCATTATATTAATCATAACACCTCTGCTGCACTGAGGATGTCTTATGAGGTACATATTTACCAAGATGGTCCTACTGTTTCCTCAGCTTGAGTAAACTTTGGACAAGATTCTAGGCCCTGGCTTCTCTTTTCTTAGATAATTTACTTTTGAAAACTTGGAACTGCCAATTCTGTTTCTGCCTCTTTGAGATGAAAATCTTTCAGAAAACCTCTTGCCAGATTCACAATCCAAGACTGTCTATTTTAAGGGCCTGGGTACCATCCCCTTGACATGCGATCATCAAGGAAGACCATGTCCCAATCTCCCAGCTGCCCTTGAAGGTCAGAGGTTAGGGGTTGAACTTCAGTTGGCACCTTGCTTCAAGTTCTAAAATAACCTCCTGTCAGGAAGGTATTAGAACATTCACTTCTCCTTCCAGTAACACCAATTAGCAAAAAAAAGAATAAGAAAAAGGAAGAAAAAATTGTCTTGTGATTTCAGCCCTTAAAACTCCCCAGTTTGAGCTCAGACTGAGTTCTGTCATCTCTCTCCTCATGCAGTATCCTTGAATAAAGTCTTCCTTACTTATTTAACTTTCCCTTATGCAGTTTTTACTTGGCAGTTTCCTTAAGGGGCTTATAACACTTCTACCATTCAAAAGTTTAATAATAATAATAATAATAATAAAAAATATGGCTTAATCAGGGTTATATATGGGAAGCAAATTGTCACGACAGTCTGGGCAGCAGCCTGATACTGTCCATCAAGACCCAAGAACAGTTCACGTGTATTCCTGATTATTTCATTCCAAGCCTGAGCTATGTCTGCAGCACCACACTATTCCAATAACAATACAGAGAGGCAAATGCAATTATCTTCATTTATAGATTATGGAGCTAATAGACAGTGAGGGTGAAGAACGTGTTTTAGTGATGACCAACAAGTTAACAAGCCTAAATTCAAGCCTTATGTTTCTTTGTCTAAATCATGCTTTTATTCCACTTAAACTTCTTCTTTCATAGAAGTAGGCAATATCAAGTCACCTTAGAGCACACATACCACAAATGAGGAAACTGAGGGTCAAAGAGGTTGAGTGATTTTGCACAAGGTCTTCCAGCTCCTAGATGGCAGAGCTTATATGAGATCCCAGATCTTCTGATTCTGTCAGTTTTCAAATGATAATTAATAGAGGAACTGAAACATATGAAAATACATATAAGTCTTCCTAGTGAGAGTGGAGTTTGGGGACATTTGAGAGTTAATTGTTTCTTTGTAGAAGTAATTACCAATAAAAAGCTTTCCCTATGATAACTATCAAAGCTCCTATTAGTATAATTTCTAAAGCTGATGGAGTTGTACATGTTAGTCTTTATTTGTGAACAGAAGAAAACCAGTATAGGAAGAGGTAAAACCTTATCAATTAATTTTTAAACAAATTCATGTATTGGTCCAGGTTCGTCAGAGAGAGAAAGTCAGTAGGAAGTGGGAAGAGAGAAGAGAGAGGAGGTTGAGAGGGAGGGAAAGAGGGGGGATGAAGGTTGATTAATTGATTGATTTTTAAGAATTTTGCTCAAGCAATTATGGAAGTTAGGAAGTTCAAAATCTGCAGGGTTGGCCAGCAGACTGAAGACACAGGGAAGGGTTGATGCTGCCTTTCAAGTCCTAAGGCCATCTATGAGCAGAATTCATTCTTTCTGAGAGTCAGTCTTTTTTTCCTATTAAGGCCTTAAACATGAGGCCCACCTATATTACAGAAGATAATATGGTTTTTATTTAAAGTCTTTTGATTTAAACGTTAGCCTCAACTAAAAAACATCAGAAACACCTAGAATAATGTTTAGATATCTTGGTACTGTGGGCTAACCAATTGTATACATAAAATTAATCATATAACCATATACTATGAGTCATTCACTGTATTTATACTAAACTTCAAAGATGAAAAAAGTGGTTATACATACATGCATAACTGATTCAATTTTCTATACATCTGAAACTAACACAATATTGTAAATCAATTATGCTCCAATAAAATTTTTAAAAAATTAAAACAAAACCAACAGATTATGTTGATAACTCCAATCCCAATGAAATGCCACAGTGTTGCTGTCCTTGGTCTTTTCCATATTTTAAACTCCCTACTCTTGACAGTGAGAAACTGGTTTCATTACCCAAAGTATATTCATTTCTCTGCTGAAAATTTGAATGTACAAAAAGTGGTTTCAGAAGTACTATTGCCTCTGCAAAAAAAAAGAAAAGCTATTATGTACTTATTTAATTGTTGCTAGAGGATAAACAGGGAAGGTGTCATAGTTGGGATAGGGTTTAGCTTGAAACTGGATGAAGAATGAATGTTTTCTAAGGCAAAAAAAAAAAAAAAAAAATAGGACCTCCCAGTCAGAGAAAAACTTTTTTGGTGAGCAGAGCTTTGAATGAGTATTACATACTGGAGAAAGGAAAAGTGAAGGTTGCTCAGTCGTGTCCGGCTCTTGGTGACCCCATGGCTATAGCTCTCCAGGCTCCATGGAATTCTCCAGGCCAGAATACTGGTGTGGGTAGCCATTCCCTTCTCCAGGGGATATTCCCAACCCAGGGATAGAACCCAGGCCACCCGCATTGCAGGTGGATTTTTTACTGACTGAGCCACCACAGAAGCCCACATTGGAGAAGCTACAGATAATATATATATATATATATATATATATATATATATATATATATATATATATATACATACACATACATAAAGTGTAAGTGGCGAGAGAGGAATTAAAGTTCAAAGACTGGTAGGAGCCAGATTGCAGATGACTTCCTGAGCTGTGCAAAGCCTTCTGCAGCTCATCCTATGTGCCATGGGAAAACACAAGAATTTGTCAAGAGTCTTCTCTTGGCTGATTTTGGATACACAGATTCATTAAAGTCAGAGAATAAGATGGGCTTGTGACAAACATGTCCTGTAAATTCCCTAGGATTTGCTGGCTGCATGACTATCTTCTAATATTAAAGATATCCAGGCATCCTCCAGGCAGACTCCAAATCCTTTTCTGTCTTCTTTTAAGCTAATTGTGTTCAAGCTACAATTCTCTCCTTTGGAACTATCTCTTTGCCTTGGATTTTTTGTGAAATCAAATGACCAAAATGAACAGTGCAAATAATTGTGGTTAAATGACTATATGTGAGTGGATGGGATAAGAGACTGCTCTCCTCGATGTGGCATACCAAAAGTCACTTGCATGGTATAGGTTTGAGTATTATTTAAGCTTCAACACATCAAAACCTTGGGCAAGTCACCTCTCTGGGCTTCACATTCATTGCCATCAAAATGGAGACAGAAATCTCTACCTTGAAAGTTACTATGGAGAATTAAAAATAATTTAAAAAACATATTTAGCATAAGATGTGTTGCACGATATTCTTCCTATGAACCTAGACAGCATGTTAGAAAGCAGAGACATTACTTTGCAAACAAAGGTCCATCTAGTCAAGGCTATGGTTTTCCCAGTAGTCATGTAGGGATGTGAGAATTGAACTATAAAGAAAGCTGAGTGTCAAAGAATTGATACTTATGAACTGTGGTGTTGGAGAAGACTCTTGAGAGTCCCTTGGACTGCAAGGAGATCCAACCAGTCCATCCTAAAGGAAATTAGTGTTGAATATTTATTGGAAGGACTGATGCTGAAGCTGAAACTCCAATACCTTGGCTACCCAATGTGAAGAACTGACTCACTGAAAAAGACCTGATGCTGGGAAAGATTGAAGGCAGGAGGAGAAGAGAATGACAGAGGATGAGATGGTTGGATAAGTTTGAGTAACTCTGGGAGTTGGTTATGGACGTGGAAGCCTGGCATGCTGAAGTCCATGGTGTCGCAAAGACTCGGGCATGACTGAGCAACTGAACTGAACTGAACTAATTCATCCTACAGTATCATCTTGCTGGCCAGATCTTTGAAAAACTGTATATTATACAGTTTGCTCTCTAATACTGAACATTTTACACCTGAGTCCACCCTGACATCTTACCCTTCAGTGTTAATCCATTTTATCTACAGTCTGGTTGGTTAACTCTTCTTATAAATAAACTTTCATATGAAGTGCTACCTCCTCCAGGAAGCCTTCCAGACTTCCTAGACCTGCTTCCTCACTTTATGATCACTGTTGCTTTACTCCAGCACCATTGAAAGAAGTGACTTTTAGAGCTATGTATTTAATTTTACTTTCCTAGAAATGTATGAGTAATATAACATATGGTGGCAAGAGAGTTCCAGAAAAATGTCTATTTCTGCCTTATTGACTATGTCAAAGCCCTGTGTGGATCACAAGAAACTGGAAAATTCTGCAAGAGATGGGAATACCAGACCCACCTGACCTGCCTCCTAAAAAGTCAATATGCAGGCCCAGAAGCAACAGTAAGAACTGGACATGGAAAAACAGACTGGTTCCAAATTGGGAAAGGAGTATATCAAGGCTGTATATTGTCACCCTGCATATTTAACCTATATGCAGAGTTCAGTTAGGTTCAGTAACTCAGTCGTGTTTGACTCTTTGAGACCCCATGGACTCCAGCAGGCCAGGCTTGCCTGTCCATCACCAACTCCCAGAGTTCACTCAAACTCATGTCCATCGAGTCAGTCATGCCAACCAACCATCTCTTTCTCTGCCATCCCTTTCTCCTGCCTTCAATCTTTCCCAGCATCAGGGCCTTTCCCAATGAGTCAACACTTCACATCAGGTGGCCAAAGGATTGGGGTTTCAGATTCAGCATCAGTCCTTCCAAAGAATATTCAGGACTTATTTCCTTTATGATGGACTGGTTGGATCTCCACGCAGTCCAAGGCACTCTCAAGAGTCTTCTACAACACCACAGTTCAAAAGCATCAATTCTTTGGCACTCAGCTTTGTTTATTGTCTAATTCTCACATCCATACATGACTACTGGGAAAACCATAGCCTTGAGTAGATGGACTTTGTTGGCAAAGTAATGTCTCTGCTCTTTAATATGCTGTCTAGTTTGGTCATAGCTTTTCTTCCGAGTGGTGAGCATCTTTTAATTTCATGGCTGCAGACACCATCTGCAGTGACTTTGGAGTCAAAAAAAAAAAAAATTAACATCTGTCACTGTTTCCACTGTTTCCCCATCTATTTGCAATGAAGTGATGGGACCAGATGCCATGATCTTCATTTTCTTAATGTTGAGCTTTAAGCCAACTTTTTCACTCACCTCTTTCACTTTCATCAAGAGACTCTAGTTCTTCTTTGCTTTCTGTCATCAGGGTGGTGCCATCTACATATCTGAGGTTACTGATATTTCTCCCAGAAATATTGATTCCAGCTTGTGCTTCATCAAGCCCAGTGTTTCTCATGATGTACTCTGCATATAAGTTAAATGAGCAGGGTAACAATATACAACCTTGATGTACTCTTTTCCTGATTTGGAACTAGTCTGTAGTTCCATGTCCAACTCTACCTGTTGCTTCCTGACTTGCATACAGATTTCTCAAGAGGTAGGACAGGTGGCCTGGTATTCCCATCTCTTTAATAATTTTCCACAGTTTGATGTGATCCACACAGTTAAAGGCTTTGGCATAGTCAATAAAGCAGAAATAGATGTTATTCTGGAGCTCTTTTGCTTTTTCAAAAATCCAATGGATGTTGGCAATTTGATTTCTGGTTCCTCTGCCTTTTCTAAAACCAGCTTGGACATCTGAAAGTTCATGGTTCATGAACTGTTGAAAATATTCTGACAAAATGTGGTCCACTGGAGATGGGAATGGCAAATCACTTCAAAATTCTTGCCTTGAGAACTCCATGAACAGTATGAAAACACAAAAAGATAGGACACTGAAAGGTGAACTCCCCAGTTCGGTAGGTGCCCAATATGCTATTGGAGATTAGTGGAGAAATAACTGCAGAAAGAATGAAAAAGATGAAGCCAAAGCAAAACAACAGCAAGTTGTGGCTGTGACTGGTGATAAAAGCAAGGTTGAATGCTGTAAAGAGCAGTATTGCATAGGAACATGGAATATTAAGTCCATCAATCAAGGCAAATTGGAAGTGGTCAACAGGAGATGGCAAGAGTGAACTTTGACATTTTAAGAATCAGTGAACTGAAATGGACTGGAATGGGTGAATTTAACTCAGATGACCATTATGTCTACTACTGTGGGCAAGAATCCCTTAGAAGAAATAGAGTAGCCGTAATAGTCAACAAAAGGGTCAGAAATGCAGTATTTGGATACAATCTCAAAAACGACAGAATGATCTCTGTTCGTTTCCAAGACAAACCATTCAATATCACTGTAATTCAAGTTTATGCCCCAACCAGTAGTGCTGAAGAAGCTGAAGTTGAATGGTTCTATGAAGACCTACAAGACCTTCTAGAACTAACATAAAAAAAAGATGTCTTTTTTATTATAGGGGACTGGGATGCAAAAGTAGAAAGTCAAGAAACACCTGGAGTGACAGGCAAATTTGGCCTTGGAGTACAGAATGAAGCAGGGCAAAGGCTAATATGCAGAGTATATCATGAGAAATGCTGGACTGGATGAAGCATAAGCTGGAATCAAGATTGCCAGGAGAAATATCAATAAGCTCAGATATGCATATGACACCACCCTTATGGCAGAAAGTGAAGAAGAACTAAAGAGTCTCTTGATGAAAGTGAAAGAGGAGAGTGGAAAAGTTGGCTTAAAGCTCAACATTCAAAAAACTAAGATCATGGCATCTGGTCCCATCACTTCATGACAAATAGATGGAAAAACAGTGGAAACAGTGGCAGACTTTATATTTTTGAGCTCCAAAATCACTGCAGATGTTGGCTGCAGCCATGAAATTAAAAGATGCTCGCTCATTGGAAGAAAAGTTATGACCAACCTAGACAGCTTATTAAAAAGCAGAGACATTAATTTGCCAACAAAAGGTCCATCTAGTCAAAGCTATGGTTTTTCCCATAGTCATGTATGGATGTGAGAATTGGACTATAAACAAAGCTGAATGCCAAAGAATTGATTCTTTTGAATTGTGGTGTTGGAGAAGACTCTTGAGAGTCCCCTGGATGGCATGGAGATCCAACCATTCTATCCTAAAGGAAATTAGTCCTGAATATTCATTGGAAAGACTGATGCCAAAACTCCAATACTTTGGCCACCTGATGTGAAAAACTGACTCATTGGAAAAGACCCTTATGCTGGGAAAGATTGAAGTCAGGAGGAGAAGGGGATAATAGAGGATGAGATGGTTGAATGGCATAACCTATTCAATGGACATGAGTTTTAGTTAACTCCAGGAGTTGGTGATGGACAAGGAGGCCTAGCGTTATGCGGTCCATGGGATCCCAAAGTGTCGGACACAACTGAGTGACTAACTGAACTGAATTAGGATTGTTTCTTATATACAGTTTTGTGTTTTTGTGTAAAAAGAACAGAATTTTTGAAATAAGACAAATCTGAATTAGAATTCAAGCTCTTAAACAGTGTGTTGGGCTTACTTGAATACATGTTTAAAAATGTTAATGGTTTTCTTTGGCATAAATAGAGAAAAAATAATAAAATATAAGATATTCATGAAAATGTGCTAATATATGTGACCTAATTTACTGTGTTGGGTAGACACACACTATTGTGATACAATAGAGACACAAATTGAGATACAAAGAATTTGAGATACAATTGTTTTCTTCCCTATTCCTAGAAAGTTAAAATTTTCTTTTCTTTTTGCTAATATAGATAGTGTTGCAGGTGAAGCCTTAAATATAAGATTACTCTTTATTTATTCTTATGCAGATATATGCAGGGAAAGTTGTGCATGTAGTTTTCTAATTATGTATCAGATCAGATCAGATCAGTCGCTCAGTCATGTCCGACTCTTTGCGACCCCATGTATCACAGCATGCCAGGCCCCCCTGTCCATCACCAACTCCCGGAGTTCACTCAGACTCACGTCCATCAAGTCACTGATGCCATCCAGCCATCTCATCCTCTGTCGTACCCTTCTCCTCCTGCCCCCAATCCCTCCCAGCATCAGAGTCTTTTCCAATGAGTCAACTCTTCGCAGGAGGTGGCCAAAGTACTGGAGTTTCAACTTTAGCATCTTTCCTTCCAAAGAAATCCCAGGGCTGATCTCCTTCAGAGTGGACTGGTTGGATCTCCTTGCAGTCCAAGGGACTCTCAAGAGTCTTCTCCAACACCACAGTTCAAAAACATCAATTCTTCGGTGCTCAGCCTTCTTCACAGTTCAACTCTCACATCCATACATGACCACAGGAAAAACCATAGCCTGGACTAGATAGAACTTTGTTGGCAAAGTAATGTCTCTGCTTTTGAATATGCTATCTAGGTTGGTCATAACTTTCCTTCCAAGGAGTAAGTGTCTTTTAATTTCATGGCTGCAGTCACCATCTGCAGTGATTTTGGAGCCCCCAAAAATAAAATCTGACACTGTTTCCACTGTTGCCCCATCTATTTCCCACGAAGTGGTGGGACCAGATGCCATGATCTTTGTTTTCTGAATGTTGAGTTTTAAGCCAACTTTTTCACTCTCCACTTTCACTTTCATTAAGAGGCTTTTGAGTTCCTCTTCACTTTCTGCCATTAGGGTGCTGTCATCTGCATATCTGAGGTTATTGATATTTCTCCTGGCAATCTTGATTCCAGCTTGTGTTTCTTCCAGTCCAGCGTTTCTCATGATGTACTCTGCATATAAGTTAAATAAACAGGGTGACAATATACAGCCTTGACGAACTCCTTTTCCTATTTGGAACCAGTCTGTTGTTCCATGTCCAGTTCTAACTGTTGCTTCCTGACCTGCATATAGGTTTCTCAAGAGGCAGGTCAGGTGGTCTGGTATTGCCATCTCTTGAAGAATTTTCCATAGTTTATTGTGATCCACACAATCAAAGGCTTTAGCATAGTCAATAAAGCAGAAATAGATGTTTTTATGGAACTCTCTTGCTTTTTCCATGATCCAGAAGATGTTGGCAATTTGATCTCTGGTTCCTCTGCCTTTCCTAAAACCAGCTTGAACATCAGGAAGTTCATGATTCACATATTGCTGAAGCCTGGCTTGGAGAATTTTGAGCATTACTTTACTAGCGTGTGAGATGAGTGCAATTGTGCAGTAGTTTGAGCATCCTTTGGCATTGTCTTTCTTTTGGATTGGAATGAAAACTGACCTTTTCCAGTCCTGTGGCCACTGCTGAGTTTTCCAAATTTGCTGGCATATTGAGTGCAGCACTTTCACAGCATCATCTTTCAGGATTTGAAAGAGCTCAACTGGAATTCCATCACCTCCACTAGCGTTGTTTGTAGTGATGCTTTCTAAGGCCCACTTGACTTCACATTCCAGGATGTCTGGCTCTAGGTCAGTGATCACACCATCGTGATTATCTGGGTCATGAAGATCTTTTTTGTACAGTTCTTCTGTGTATTCTTGCCATCTCTTCTTAATATCTTCTGCTTCTGTTAGGTCCATACCATTTCTGCCCTTTATCGAGCCCATCTTTGCATAAAATGTCCCCTTGGTATCTCTAATTTTCTTGAAGAGATCCCTAGTCTTTCCCATTCTGTTGTTTTCCTCTATTTCTTTGCATTGATCGCTGAAGAAGGCTTTCTTATCTCTTCATGCTATTCTTTGGAACTCTGCATTCAGATGTTTATATCTTTCCTTTTCTCCTTTGCTTTTCGCTTCTCTCCTTTTCACAGCTATTTGTAAGGCCTCCCCAGACAGCCATTTTGCTTTTTTGCATTTCTTTTCTATGGGAATGGTCTTGATCCCTGTCTCCTGTACAATGTCACGAACCTCATTCCATAGTTCATCAGGCACTCTGTCTATCAGATCTAGGCCCTTAAATCTATTTCTCACTTCCATTGTATAATCATAAGGGATTTGATTTAGGTCATACCTGAATGGTTTAGTGATTTTCTCCACTTTCTTCAATTTCATTCTGAATTTGGCAATAAGGAGTTCATGGTCTGAGCCACAGTCAGCTCCTGGTCTTGTTTTTGCTGACTGTATAGAGCTTCTCCATCTTTGGCTGCAAAGAATATAATCAATTGATTTCGATGTTGACCATCTGGTGATGTCCATGTATAGAGTCTTCTCTTGTGTTGTTGGAAGAGGGTGTTTGTTATGACCAGTGCATTTTCTTGGCAAAACTCTATTAATCTTTGCCCTGCTTCATTCCGTATCCCAAGGCGAAATTTGCCTGTTACTCCAGGTGTTTCTTGACTTCCTACTTTTGCATTCCAGTCCCGTATAATGAAAAGGACGTCTTACTTCTAGATAAATTCATACATATATTTAGAGCAATCATTGTCTGATTAATCCCTATACACTCTAAGTTAATGGTTCCTCACTGTGAGCAAGGTTTCCCCCAGAGCAATGTCTGTAGGCATTTTTGGTTGTAGTTACCATAGGATGAGGCAAAATTGGCATCTAGTGGGTAGATAACATGGATAATACTAAACAGTCAGCAATACACGATACAACCACTTAGAATTATCTGTCTCAAAATTCCAATAATGCTGAGATTGGGGAACTCTGCCCTAAATCTATCACAGTACTTGCATATTATACATAGCCAGTAAATATTTGCTGACTCTACTAGAGTCTCACCTCCCCATTGAGAACAAAATAAGTTGCGTTCATGAATTCATAATGCTCATTTTCCCTAGAATGTTCATTATTACAATAAAAGACATGAGTCAGAAATGTCAAAAATAATTATTATATCAAAGAGATTTATTCTGAAAATATGTTTATTTGTTTGAAAATAAAGTACACGTTGTCCCAATAGCACGTTGTCTTCATGAAGTCATTTTCTTTCCAAATATAAAATAGATTAGCATCTGCTCTTACCAATTTTTTTTTTTATGAACTCTTCTGTATTATACATCACAGCTGCAAATCTGCCCTCTCAAGTTTTTAGCTTCTTAATGACACCAGAGATTTAGGGCCCAGGGTGCAGTTAGACTGGTATGTGACTGATGAGGCAGAAGTGAGAGTCTGAGGGTCAATGACACTCTTTCCCACTGTATCAGAAGCCATAATGCAGGTAGAATTAATAGATGAGAATGACCTCATTATAAATGTCACCAGTTACGTATCAGATCAGTGAGTATTAATATGACCTGAACAAACTAACATCCTTAGATCAAAAGTCCACTAAAAGCTGAAATAAATTTGAGATTAAGTTAATTGCAACCCAGAATGAATGATGTTAAACAATATTGTTCCATGTGATCATTGTAATTAAAGAAAGCCAGGTAAAATCAACAGCCTTTGGGGATATCTATCAGGTTTTACTAATTCATGAATTCAAGCTAAAATGCATTTACAAAGAACAGCTTCGCTACCAAAGTATCATGAGGAGTAAAGTGAAGGAAGTATCTCTCTTGCTATAAAGGAGGGATTAACACCCGAATTTGAATCTTGGATTTAAAAAAACATTTCACTTTGAAAAAACTATTCATTTCTTTATCATCATCATCTTTGTATTATTACTGTTTCTTAAAAAAAATGAAATGAGATGAATAAAAGAGGGGGCTATGAAGATAAGTTACAGATGTCTTATTCTTAAAAACAAACAAACAAAAAAATTATAGTTGAACTTCCAAAAATCAAGTATAGATTGTGTTAAAACTCTATATGCCTCATCTTATACAATTCTTAGAACATAAGATGAGGTGTATGTTTTCAGTGGTATTTTACAAATAAAGAGACTAAGCTGTATATAATTTAAATGGCTGAGATTATGCTGGTAGTAAGTGACAGAGGTAGAAACATTACACCGCCCATCCAGGTTATTAGGTTTAATGCTAAGTCTCCTGAGGTTGAGAACTAATTTTTATTACTCTGTTAATAGAAAACTGAGTTAAAAATTGGTATCAAATTCAAAATATTCCTAAAAACTTCAGTACGAATTTAGTGTCATCACTTCTATATTTTTAGGCAAATTTCTTCAAAATATGAGATGTTTAATCATATGTAGAAAAAAATCACATGTATATTTACATAATGGGGATATAGTTTGCCCTCCATTGCTACAGTTCCATCAATTGATTGAACCAACCCTGGGTTGTATAGTACTGCAATATGTATCTAGGGAAAAAAAAATTCATGTATGAACAGTCCCATTTAGTTCAAACCTTTGTTGTTCAATTGTTATCTGTTAAGATTTCAATGTTCATGGAAAGAGAATAAGGAGGATACAGAGCATCATTAAGGACAATGTTGTTGGATATGAAATTTTGCTTTATTGCCTCTGAGAAGATCTAGAGGCTGCTCCCTTGGCCATTGGGGCTCAAATGGAAAAATAAGTCTGAGTTGGTGTATCATTAAGATAATGTCTTAATTCTGTTAGTTGAAGTAGTCATATCATCTCAAAGAGAATAATACCCCCTCTGAGCTTCCTTTGTAGCTCAGTCAGTAAAGAATCTACCTGCAGTGTAGGAGACCTGGGTTTGATTCCTGGGTTGGGAATATTCCCCTGGAGAAGGAAATGATAACCTACACCAGTATCTTTCCCTGGAAAATCTCATGACAGAGGAGCCTGGGGGGCTGGAGTCCATGAGGTCGCAAAGAGTCAGACACAACTGAGCGACTAACACTTACTTACTTAAATTTATTTAACAAATACTTATTTGTCTATTAGTATATTCCAGGGCAAATATGCTAGCTGGGGAAGATAAAAACTATGTCAAAAAGGATCTTTGATTTCATTAAGCCTCCATTCAAAGCAGAGACATAAGTAGACTCACAATAAACATTATGTGTTATGACAGTGGGACTTCCCTGGTGGCCTAGATGGTAAAGTGTCTGCCCGCAATGCGGGAGACCTGAGTTCGATCCCTGGGTCGGGAAGATCCCATGGAGAAGGAAATGGGAACCCACTGCAGTACTCTTACCTGGAAAATTCCATGAACTGAGAAGCCTGATAGGCTATAGTCCATGGGGTCGCAAAGAGTTGGACATGACTGAGCAACTTCACTTTTATGACAGTGACAAATAACTTGGAGAATACAGTATGGTAATAAGAGAAAGAATGAAACCGGAAGTTGCTTTCATTAGGGTCAACCAGAGAGGCTTCTCTATGGAAGTGAGGATGAAATTAAATTATATTAGATGTATCTTCTACGATACCTGGCACATAATAAGCCTTAATACAGCTAGTAAATTGTTAACATTATCTCTAACATGTAAGTCTTCAGGAAACTTAGCTTCAACATTGAAAAATTAGACAAATAATCGGGAATAATTAAGACTATAGAATTCAGAGGTGGTATTGAACTGTGCAACCTCTCAACTCTACTCTGTATTCTGGTTAGAGAAACTGGAGAATAGTTCCTCTGAGAACTGAGCAGTTCTGAGTTTGAATTGAGCAGGTTACCTATTGGCTATAAGGTCATGGGTGATTTATATTCTGAGTTTCTGCCTCCTTCTGCCTTGCTAATGTTGGGAGGGTGGAATCATTTTTTCCCTCTATCTCCCTCCCTCTATCTTTGTTCTCCCCTCTGCTATGCTCCAAAGTTCCAATAAAACCCAGAAGAGCACTATTACATGTATCCAATCAGCCCAAATCTAGGTGCTGACTGAGCTCCTCCACTTTGGGACACTGTCAGGGTTTAGCACACCCTCAACTACTAGGAGCTCTTCCAAATATTATAGACTGCTTGGACAATCCAAAGGTTTTAGAGACAAGCAAAAGCTAGGACAGGGTTGAACAATAAGATTTCTTTTACCAGGAAACCACTCCATCAAGACTGAGAGAGATGACTGTGCCATCTAATGCAGAGAAACCAACACAGAGAATCAAGCAAAATGAAGAAACTGAGGGATATATTTCAAATAAGAAAACAAAGTACAGCCTCGGTTGGAGGGAAGGGGGCGGTGTGAGAAACCATAGTGAGAAAGAAAAAAAAACTTGTCCATGAGGATACAGCTACTTATGGCTAAGTCCAAACAAATATTTATTCCCAATTGTATACACTTGTATTCTCCTTTGTCACTCCTGTAATGTGATGAATTTAATTGGTAATGTGCAAAAAAAAAACCAAAAAAACAACAAGCAAACAAACAAAAAAGCATCATAGGAAGAAGGCTTTAAGAGGGACAGCAGTGATCAAAAGGCTTTGTAGGAGAAGTGGTTTTGAGCCTCAATCAGGCTTTTATTAGTTCTCATAGTGTATTGCCAGGAGCAGCAGCATGGTTACCTTTTAGGAACTAGTTAGAAGTGCAGATTCTCAGGCCCCATCTGAGACCTACAGCATCTGAAACTGGTGTTGGCCTCAGCAATCTGTACTTTAACAAGCACCCCAGAGGATGGGGAGATTCATCAAAGTTTGTAAACCACTATTTCAGACAAATGGTTAGGAGGAAAAAAAGATATCCTCTAAAAAAGAAGCACGGTGCTCGTTTGCAACATAATATTGCAAAGTGACATTCTCACTCTAGTGGATGTTTTATGCATGGAAAATGAGGATGGAGAGATGATTGATTCATAGTTGATGATAGATAGATAGATATGCATCCTACCTATATCACCGGAGAATGAAATGGCAACCCATTCCAGTTCTCTTGCCTGGAAAATCCCATGAACGGAGGAGCCTGGTAGGCTACAGTCCATGGGGTCGCAAAGAGTCGGACACAACTGAGCAACTTCATTTCAATCACTTCATACTTTTTCACTGGAGAAGGAAATGGCAACCCACTCCAGTATTCTTGCCTGGAGAATCCCATGGACAGAGGAGCCTGGCGGGCCATGGGGTCAGAGAGTGTCGGACACGACTGAAGTGACTAAACACACATGCACGCACCTTTATCACAGGTAATGTTTACATTCTACCTATATCTGAACTTATTTTATTCTCAGTATTTTCCTAGCTTCCTATTGCTCTGAAAATCAATCTGGATGTATTCCATCTAGTAAATAATTGGTAATAATAATCATTGTTTTTATTCACTTTCACTTTACCTAACTCCAGGTGATAAAAATGTATTTTTCTGTAGAATAACTTTATGAACATTGATATAATTCTCTTAGACTTTGCCCAGAGTTATTATATGATGCTGAGTGAAGTAATCCAAGGTCTAAAGCTCCCTCTGTGGGTTGTACCTTATTAGCTATTATCAATTTCCACTGTCACTGATTCTTTGCTAACTGTAAAATGCTATTCAAATGTTAATTATTGATCTGCCAGCAAAAGAATCTGGCATGTGCTCAAATAATTTCAGAGGGATTCTTTCATTACAATGATTTTACACATTACCTGCTTATATAATATGAGGTATTTTCGATAGATTTAATAGAGCAGTACCCTAGAGATACTGCATTGCAAGTCAATGAGAAAAAGAATAAAACTGTACTCAAGTGGTAGGCTTGTCAATAGCAAAATCTACCATTTACTGAATTATATGCATGGATATTGCTGCTGTGGATTTACAGACTCCTCACAACCCTACTTTCTGTCTAGTATCATCATGTCATTAGGTTGAACTGAAAAAGTTTAAGCTTGATCTTAAAGTTGAAATCTTGAAAACTCAGGAAGGGCTTCCTTGTCAACTCAGATGGTAAAGAGTCTGCTGCAGTGCAGGAGACCTGGGTTTGATCCCTGGGTTGGTAAGATCCCTTGGAGAAGAAAATGGCAACCCACTCCAGTATTCTTGCCTAGAAAATTCCATGGACAGAGGAGCCTGGCAGGCTACAGTCCGTGGGGTCGCAAAGAGTTGGATACGACTGAAAAACTTCACTTCACTTCAAACTCAGGCAACTGTGATTAGAACCAATTCTGGTTGACTAAAAGCCCAAGCTTTTCTACTCTCCGGAATTACATTCTTATATCATGAAAGAGGTTTGATATCCATTTATCAAACCTTCATTGCACACTCACTGTGTTATGAATGCTCCGTGGAGGATGTGACCATCCTCTATGGTCACAGAACGTATGTTTCATGTCTCTACTCTACTTCCTCAGTCAGTTTCAACTCCAGTTATTACTATAGAGGAGACTGAGCTTAACTATTCCATCATTCAGTTTTCTCATCTATAAAATAAAGTGAATAATATTATATAACATATAGAGTTGAGATAAAGATAAAAATGTATTTAAAAGTATAATTAATAGAAAATTAGATAATTTTAAAAGTTTCTGTGGTTTCCCAATGTTCTATAATGAATATATATTACTTAAATATTGGAAAGTACATTTATTTTCTCAAAAGAAACATTTTCCTCCAGTGTTCTGGCAAATGTATTCAATGTCTATCCTTTAAAACAATTCTATTTTGCATCTCCCCTCAAGCTGTGTATTGCTGTTCTATGTCAGATTAGATAGAGGTAAGAATGAAACAGCAGAAGACAAATAAAGGGACCATTTCTGAAATCTTAAAATAATATATTATTAAAGAAAGAAAAACAAAGACATGTAGGAAAAATTCCTTGCTATCAGGTTTTGCTGGGTCCTTGTGCAGGTTTCCTCGGCAAGTTTTTGCAGAACTCTGATTTAGGATATACCTGCCTTGTCAATCCTTGAAGAAATATCCCCGCACCACCAACATCTATTCATCTGCAAATCTCATCTTTCCTTCAAATTCCAGCATAAATGCCATTAAACCAACCTTAGTTTTCTTGTTTTTTTCTTTTTTCTTACTTTTCAAGGCAGAAAGTCTACTCAGTGGGTTCTTCACCCATGTGTCTGTCTCCTAGGAAGTATGCCTAATGTTGGGAAGGGTTATTGCTAGACCGTTACTCTTTCTCTCTCTCTAGTTGCTATGTCGTGTTCAACTCTTGCGACTCCATGGACTGTAGCCTGCCAGGCTACTCTGTCCATGGGATTCTCCAGGCGAGAATACTGGAGTGGGTTGCCATTTCCTTCTCCAGGGGATCTTCCCGACCCAGGAATCGAACCTGAGTCTCCTGCATGGCAGGCAGATTCTTTACCAACTGAGCTATGAGGGAAGCCCCCAAAATCTATGTACTCTCCTAAAGACATTAAGTGTTAATATTTTCGTTTTATAATGTTCTCTTTATCATTGTGGTTTTTTGCATAATTGAGAGCAATGTGTAAAAACATAAAATCAATTTGAAAAACTGTCAAATTTTACATATTAAATGTGGTGTTACAATATTGTAACATTCTTCAGGCTACCTCATTTTGTAACATGTAACCTAAGTTTTCATTGATTGGTACTTACTATAGTAGCCCACAAACTGGATGAAACTATAAATCATGTCTGTATTTCCCCCCAGGGTCTCCTCATAGTAGATTTCAACACATATATGGGCACTGAATAGCTTTCACTTTTATCGCATTTTGGAACTCAGGAAATACATTGTGTCGTCAAGAATGACAACCCTTGGGAAAGAGTAGACCTTTTTACTTATTTCATGGGTAATTGGATTTCTGGGAGTGAGAGGTCAAAAAGCTGTGACCATCCTTCCCAAGTCTTTTGTCTCAGGGCTGGTGTTTCTAACAGAACAAACTGCCTGAAACTGAAAGAATGAACAGATTCTAAGGGCATCTTTTAACTTGGATTTATGTTCTTTATAAGATGGCCAAGCAACCTTTTCCAGTGATGTTCAGGATATGAATACTCTGAGAGACTTGAGGTAGGTATTTCTAATGAATTGGTTTTCAAATCTTCAAGCACATACAAAGCGAAAGCATTAATCTGATAAAGAGGTCCTAAACTTTTGAAAAATAAAACTGTGATATCAAATCCTTTAAACAAAATAAAACTTAAGAGCTCATTTTAAATCTTGGAAAAGTTTCAGGCACTTTAAAAAAATTAATCACTTTTAGGAGACAGAGCATTCATATTTCACCTTTGTTACTAAACAATTCTGAAAACCCCTAATTTTTTTTTTGTTCGTTTGTTTCTCCACTCCAGAGGAATAAAGGTCCATGTAGCAACAACCTCCTGCATGACCTAGATATATTAAAATAAATGGAGGAACAAGAATTTTTTTTTAATCCTATTCAATGGTGAAGAAAGTGTATTCCCAGCGGTAAACAATTAGAACAATTTATGGCTGTATTTTTAAATTTTTTATTTTTATAAATATGTAGAGTCTTATCCCAAAAAGTTGTTAAAGAGTAATAATATCTAATTTTTTAAAGTGCCTACTATGTGACAGGTTTAATTCTAGGCTTTTCAAAATACCTTAAGTCACTACTCTTTCAAGACAGCTATATAGTATATAATGTTACATATACACAATATATATTATATATGATAAAAGCTTTGCCATAGTTCTTTGCCTTTTGCATGATGAATTGAGGTCTTTAACCTTCAAAATCTCTGTTCTCTGTCTACTACCCAACTATTACTAAAATCCATAAATCATTGTGCTTAAAAATGCAAATTTTATACTATAGTACACACTATGGTCTAATTTAATATGTAGTTAACATTTTAGATCATCTACCATCAGGAAAAATTGATGCTCTAGAAAAAAATGTCATATTTTTTTTCCTTGAACTTTCTATATATCTAACAAAGAGTTGTTTATCCTAGGAGTTCATGCTACAAGTTTGAGAAGAATAAATAATCTACTATGTATAATGTGTTTATTGTGAAGAAGGATTATGCTAAGAAGTTTATACACATGATTTCATTTAATCCTTAGAAAAATCACTGTGACATAAACTTTTAACTATTTCTATAAAATAGACTAAGGCTCATCATTTAATAACATCATCAACTTTCCTTAAACTGAGTTGATCTATAAGTCTGAACTGAGTTTGAACTGCACTGGGTTATAAGATCTGTTACTGAATTTTTGTTTCCCCAAAGTGTAGAAGTAGTTATAGAGCTGGTAAAAAAGGTATGGGTGGTTACAGGCAGTGTGTAAGATTTTAGAACTTTCTGAGAAAGATCATGTTTGTAAACGAATCTGTAAATACCATATTTCTCATATTATATGATGTTTTATGGAATGTGAAATCTTCCTTTTATGCTAAAGATAATTTTTGTGAAGTTAACTATTACTTAATAGCTAACTAAAAATACTTTTGAGAGTCCCTTGGACTGCAAGGAGATCCAACCAGTCGATTCTAAAGGAGATCAGCCCTGGGTGTTCATTGGAAGGACTGATGGTAAAGCTGAAACTCCAATACTTTGGCTACCTCATGTGAAGAGTTGTCTCATTGGAAAAGACTCTGATGCTGGGAGGGATTGAGGGCAGGAGGAGAAGGGGACGACAGAGGATGAGATGGCTGGATGGCATCACCAACTCAATGGACATGAGTTTGAGTAAACTCCGGGAGTTGGTGATGGACAGGGAGGCCTGGCGTGCTACGATTCATGGGGTTGCAAAGAGTTGGACATGACTGAGCGACTGAACTGAACTGAACTGAAAAATAATAGTCTGAATTTATATGTAAGAGTATATAAGACATTTCTGCAGAACTGAAAATTCATGGCAATGCAGCATATCTTACTGACTATATTAGATTAGAAAAAAGTATTGTTTTAATGCTTAATTGCAATTTTTTTTTTTTTTTTTGCTGCTTGCATGCATGCATGTTCAGTCACTCAGGTGTTTCTGACTCTGTAACCCCATGGACTGTAGCCCTCCAGGCTCCTCTGTCCATAGGATTTTCTTGGCCAGAATACTGGGATGGATTGCCATTTCCTCCTTCAGGGAATCTTCCTGACCCAGGGATCAAACCTGCATCTCCTGCACTGGCAGGTGGATTCTTTACCACTGAGCCACCTGGGAAGCCCCTAGCTTCTGGCTGTGGCTAGAAGTATGTGTTGATCTTTGTCTTGTAGATGCATCTTTCCAGTCTATGCCTGGGTCTATACATAGTGTTCTTCCCATGAGATTCTGTCTTATCACATAGCCAACATACATAAGGAAATCAGTCAAATTGGAATAGGGACCTACCTTAAACAGTATGATCAACTCAACTAATTATATTTGCAATGACCCTATTTATAAATATGGTTACACTTTAAGGTACTGGAGATTAGGAATTAAAATATCTTTTGTGTGTGTGGGTGGGTGGGGAGGGACACTATTCAATCTATAACTGCCGTGTTAGAGGAATTTTATTTAAGAGCAAAGGAAAATCACTAAAAAAGTGCACATATCCCTCTGACAATTGTTTTTTAGAATGTAAAAAGGCAAGAGAAGAAAAAGCAAATTAATAAGCTTTTGAAAATATATTACAGTGGTATGAGATAATAGTGGCTTAAACTAAGATAGCCATACTAAAGATAGAAATAAGTACATATGGCATTAGCATCATAAGAGGAGAAATAGATTTGAGGATAGCAGAAATCAATAAATCATTATGAACTTGTTAAGCTTTGCATGCTGCTGAAACACCAAGGAGAAATGAAAGTAAGAAAGTAGTAAGATGCCACATAAGAGCATCATTCAAAAGGGAGACTGAATATAACTGTAGGACTCACACGTGCACAGATGGCCCTTAAAGAGATAAGTGTGAATGTCTCTGAAGGAAAATATAGGGCAGAGTACAGAATAGGACTGGATTAAACTGGACTGAGTTTAATCCAGGTTGAGATTGAGAAAAGAAGACTGAATGATCAGTAAGTGGCCTGAAGAGCAAAGGAGAAAACAGGCATACAATAACAATAATGAAATGAGAAAATGAGTTTGCATAAATTAAGAGAAAGAATTGTTTCAGAAACAAGAGTTGAAAAATGCTTAATGCTGTTAAGGATAAGGTAGATGAAGACTGAAATGTCAGGATGAGATAATCAGATGCCATTTTTTTTTAATCTCATGAGAGAATGCCACATTTATCATTATAATTTCATATTTAAGGGGTGTTATATCACTGTGTGTCGAAGGAAAATTTTACAAAGTAGACAGACAACATTAGATGGATTTTGTTCTTGAAACAAATGTCAAAATCATAAATTGATAGGATTAAATTATTAAGGTCCTGAATAAATCCCAATCTCTTTTTTAAAGACTTCTTTGAATGGTCTCTAATTAGTATGAGTCCTGAAAATCTCTGAGCATATTTTGCAGGCATAATTGAAGCCAGTTATTCTGTATGTTTTGTGTAGAAGCTACTGATATATTTCTCAATTTTTAGAAATTTTCAAGTAATCTGTGAATAGTTTTAGCTTTAATTTTTGACATGCAATATCTATTTATGTATTGTAGCATTCAGAAGGCATCCCAGAGACTTTTTGTTTTTGTTTCCCCTTATAGTTGCCTGTCCCCTACTTCTCATAGTGGAGAGTTTGCAAAATAGTAGAAAATCAAGTGTAAAAAGTAGTCGGTGCTATGAACAATAGTCAACACCAGAGAACATCCCATCCCTGAAATAAGTCATATACATTTTCAAAAACAGTTCGGAAGCCTTCAAAACAAAAAATCAAATGTGAAAACCCCACCCTAGTGCCTTGAAGTTTTTTGCAATATCGTGATAAGCTAGAAGTACATTTCATAATATTAGGACCATAAAAGTCTCAGGAAAACAAGAAACTTGAATGAGCTTTTGAGCATACCCACAGTCCTAGGTCTTTCCAAACTTCAATCTATTGGATTCACCGGACAGTACAATTTTTCTGTCCTTCCAAAGAACAGTCTACCTGCTGTTAAAAATGGACAAGACTTACTATCTGATTGCTCACTGTTATGGTGTCTTTAAGTGATGAGTATAAATCTTTAATCACACTGCTCAGAATGACTTCACTTTATTCTAGTATTTCATCCATGAATAAAAAGACAATTGAGAACATATTATTGATGTTTGCAGTGCCACTTTTTTTCTGTTTAAATTTATTTTCAACAATTTTGGAGAGCACAACTTTTTCCCCCTTATTAGAATATAAGCAGTACTTTCTAAAACAAAGCAACCATAGAAACTATAAGTAGCAATAGATACAAAGATGGTCGATAGATAGATAGAAATAGAGACATATAGGTAGGTAGCAAGAGTCTTGTATTGATGGAGCAATTCTATGTCTTGATTGTGCTTGTGATTATATGGAGCTCTATATTTGATAGAAATGTTCAGAATTATATAATCACATAAATGAATGCTTGTGAAAATGGTGAAATCTAAATAAACTGTGTGAACTGAACCCATGTCAATTTCCCAGTTTTAATCAATTTCCTAGTCTTAAAATTGTGCAATAGGTATACAATATGTTATCACTGGAGGAAGTTGCTTGAATCATGCATGGTATCTCCATGTATATTTTTTGTAGCTTCCTCCAAATCTTTCATTATTTCAAAATAATGTTTAAGAATATAATTAATGTTGTCACATACTTTTTTTTCCAGCTTTTTATTCCTTTGTGTAGAACCATATTTCCATTCATTTCTTCCCACATAAAAGCATCATTCTCCTCCTGCCTGAAGGATTTCCTCACACTGCAGATGCGCTAATAATTAATTCTTTTCTGCTGTAGGTAAAGATAAAAAATATCTTTATTTTACCTTTTTTTTTGCCTTTGTTTTTGAAAAAGTATCTTTACAAAACACAGAATTCTAGATTGACAGTTTAGGGTATTGAATGAAAAAAATAAGATGTTACTCCACTGTCTTTTCACTTGCAATGAGAAATCTACTATTGTGCTTATCTCTGTTCCTTTCTACAGAAAACGTCTTTTTTTCCTCTGTTTGCTTTTAAAATTTTCTCTCTCTTTTTTTTTTGTGGACCATTTTTAAAGTCTTTATTGAATTTTTTTGCAATACATGTTCTGATTTTTGGCCAAGAGGTATGTAGGATCTTACCATGGATGGAACCTGTGTTCCCTGCACTGGGAGACGAAATCTTAACCACTGGACCACCAGGGAAGTCCCAGGATTTTCTCCTTATCAGTGGTTTTGAGCAAATTGATTGTGGTGTTCTTTGGTACAGTTTCCCTCATTTTCTTGTACTTGACATTCCCCGAATTCTTTGGATCTCTAAGTTATAACTTTCATCAAATTTGGAAATTTTTCAATCTTTATTTCTCCAAATACTTTTCTGTTCCACCTCCTCCCCTCTCCTCAGGAATTCCATCTACATTCACTGATGCTCTTCTGTTTGTTCTTTGTTTTTGTTATTTTTCTCTGTGTGTCTCATTTTGAATAGTTTCTCTTGCTATGTCTTCAAGATCACCCATCTTCTTTCCTGCAGTGTCTAATCTGCCATTGATTTTGTTCAGCATGTTTTCAACCTAAGATATTTTCTTGCCTAAAAGTTTTCATCTGTAAAAGTTCAGCATGTATTTTTAAAAAAAATATTTCCCTGCCTCTGTTTAACTTTTTGAATATAGGAATATAGTTATAATTACTGTCTTCTGTCAATTCTAACATCTGTGTCAATGTTGATTGATTAGCAAGGGACATAGCCTTCTTTTCATGCCTAGTAATCTTTGATCAGATGCCAGCCATTGTGAGTTTTACCTAATTGGATGCTGGATGCTTTTATATTCTTATAAATCTTCTTGAGCTTTGTTCTGAGATGCAGTTAAGTTATACATAAAGAATTCTCTCCTTTCATGTCTTGCTTTAATGCTTCCTCAGGAGGGCTCAGAGCTGTTTAAGGCCAGCCATTCCCCATGACTGAGGTAAGACCTCCCAAGCAGTCCACCCAGTGCTCTATGGCATAAATTTTTCCAAATGGGCTGGTGAAAACAGGCATTCTTCTTCACCCTGCATGAGCTCTAAACCTTTTCTTTCTGATTCTTTCCAGTGGATCTTTCCCAGCCTTGGGTAATTTCCTCACAGAATAATTAAGATAATCAGAAATCACTAGAGGGACTCTTGGCAGATTTCCAGAGTTCTCTATTTCTTTGTCTTATGAAAGCTAGATATCTTGATCTTCCTGGATCCTTAGCTCTACCTCCCAAACTTGGAAGTCTGCTGTGCTCCTTCCTCTTACACCATGGCAAAGCATTAAACTGAGACAATCAGAGTTTACCTTGGATTTTCCTGTATCTCTCAGGGATCTCTGGCCTTTGATACTTAGTATCCAGTGTCTTTAAAAACCAATGCTTTGTGTGTTTTGGTCAGTTTTTTGTTTCCCTTAGGGAATTCTCATGTACCACTCTTGGTAATTAAAAAGAGGTCAAAGTTACCAATAGCCAGAGTGTGTGTGGCCTCACCATCTTCTCACTCCAGGCATCAGGCTGATGAGTCATCTCTGCCAGAAACTGCCTTTCTGATCCTATGGTTATAGGTGCCAGCTGGTCCCTGAACCAGTGCACCTAGCCTGGGGGCAGGTGAGGGGCTGCCATGTTCAGGAAGGGAGATTTTGTCTAATATACATGAAGGTTCCTCTTGTAGTGACAGCCCACCTGATCTCCTCTGTTCTGACCCTTCCCCTCTCCAGATGACTACCCTGTCTCCTCAGGCCCACAGGCCCTGGCAACTAAACATGGGAAAGGCCACTACCTTCACATGAAGCAGACACAAGGTCTTGGCTGACACAGCATTTGCCTCAATAACACTGGGCTGTGGATGGCAACAGGAGCAAGTCAGTCTCTGCGGCCAAAGCAAGGTTACAGAAGCTTCTATGGGTTGTCACATACTTACAGTAACAAAAATAATTTGATATCACATGTACAAACTACGCTTATCTGATTTTCCTAACACATTAATCCAGCTTACATATTTTATTTTAAAGTATTATATGAGTCATAAGACTAGTTATTATCCCAAGGGTCTAGTGACTTCCTCCAATGCAAAGCTAGAGTGAAGTAGTGGACCCTGAGTAGGACGGACCTAAGGTGACGCAATTACTATAGGTAGAAATTTTGTGGTAAACGTTGAAATATACATTATTAAGATATTGCACTTCGGTTTTCTGATTTCTATTCAAATGATTGATTATTTCTTGATAGTGATCTTGATCTCAAGTCTGAGACAAACAGAATTATGATTTCTCTTATAATTTAACATACATATTTAATCTTGAGAAACTTTCACTTAAAGGGACTTTCTTTCTTCCACTATTTCTTAACATGACTTTATGGGAGGATTTCTCCCCTCTACTCGCTCTTTTTTTATATATAAATTTATTTATCTTAATTGGAAGTTAATTACAATATTGTATTGGTTTTGCCATACATCAACCAATACTCGCTCTTTTTAAATCTGCTCAAATGATACTTTAGCATCATCTCACATTACTTTATACTTTTTGGCAGAATTTCTCTTTATTTGATCCAGAAATAGTTCCTTTAACCTTATTTCTGGGAGAAGGCAATGGCACCCCACTCCAGTACTGTTGCCTGGAAAATCCCATGGATGGAGGAGCCTGGTAGGCTGCAGTCCATGGAGTCGCTAAGAGTCAGACACGACTGAGAGACTTCACTTTCACTTTCCACTTTCATGCATTGGAGAAGGAAATGGCAACCCACTCCAGTGTTCTTGCCTGGAGAATCCCATGGATGGAGAAGCCTGGTAGGCTGCAGTCCATGGGGTCGCACAGAGTCAGACACGACTGAAGCGACTTAGCAGCAACCTTATTTCTAAATCAACTCTCAACTTTCTACTCAAATTACTGTAATATATGTAAAAAAACATTTTAATCTTGCAAGAATAGTATAGTTGCTGAAAATAGTTATTTTGTAGTATAATGCATTCACCTCGCTTTACTGAACTTGAAAATATTCTATTGTTAAATGACAAAAATGATCAAAGAACACGTAGGGAGTCCATGCAGAAAATCATCTTTCCTCATCAAATAAACATGAAACTGATCTAATATTCTAGGTAAATATCCATCCCTGGCTGAGTAAGTCTGGCTTCAGAAGTGGACATCAGTTTAATTTTAGTGACTGGGTAAACCAATGTGGGCCTCTTCTGAATGAGTCATTCCATGCGGATCTGTGATTATTTCCCAGACAGAACATACAGAGAATTTTTCATTTTCTGGGGAAAAAACTGTTCAAAATCAAATCCCACCAAGCACTTGATAACTAAACAAAAATACATTTAATGTAAAACTGAGAAAAAATTAAATTAAAAAAATTTGCAGTTTAGATACTGAAATCAAATATTCTGTCTTAAGGGCAACTTGAACTACTGTGTTTTAAAAATTATCTAAGAGTGATTATAGCATGAATAATAAAAAATGCAGGTCAATATATTTCACTGAATCTCCTAATGATTTATGAAGAGGGGTATATTTAAAATCTCACCTCTTTCTTCTGTTTTTGCTTTTTAGGATTCTGTCTGTTTTTAAATTGGGTGGTTTCCAAATAAATGACCTTCCTGTGCTTTCCAACTTACACAATTTCATCTGCTTTGTCATTTTTTCTGAGGTAGATGGTACATGAGGTCATTAATCTTTTCACCACAGATGGTATAATTAAGACTCAGAGAGATGTGTCCTGTGTCACACAGCTAATATAGGGAACAGTTGAACTTTTAACTTATTTCTTTCTGCAACAATAGCCTATGCTGTTTCTCTTATATTCTACTTGATCAATGAACACTGTTCTGCCTCCAGTTGAAATATCTCTGAGCACACATGAGGAAAAGGTTCTCTGTTTAGAGTCCTAAAAAGCCACTGGACAATAGCTGTCCCTTTTCTCAATGAATCTAAGTGATCTAAAAAGTCAAGTGTAAAAATAAGAACTAGAATTTAAGTAAATCTTTCAAAATCTAGGCTTTTTTTTTTAATGTTGTTCTCCTCTGTCATTTATACTTATCTTAATAGTGCTGCTCAGCAGTGAAGGCTTATTAAAGAGGAGTCTGGGAATTTCTCTCATGAATTTTACATGTCAAAAATGTTCATAACATTTGAAGGAGGATGGCAGTTCAAGATTCATTTGGTTCAGTTATTTCTCTATACGTAATTTGCTTTAACAATAATATTGACTTTCTATGAAGTTCATCATATAGAGATTTTGCTTTATTCTAAAAAATTCTCTTAGAGATATTACTGTTTATTCTTTAAAATAAGGATCATAAAACTCAAGAGAGTTTAAGCAACTTAACCAATGACTCTGGTTAGTAGTTGGCAATGTCAAGACTTGTGTTTATGTCTACAGGTTTTAAAAAAAGGAAAAAAGCTAAGATACCCAATTCCCTTCCTGGGTGGACGTTTAATCTTTTAATTCAAGACCCAGAGGGCAAAATCTTCAAGGATGGGGCTGTTTCCTCTTTGGTTCTAGAAGAGGATCCATCTTCATGATTTTAGAAGGAAATCCCATGGCTAAGGGGTCAGGGTGCCCTGAATTAAGGGGACAGGGCTGCTACTGTTGTAGCTACAGTGATGGAGCATTCAGCCAAAGTGGATTATTCTAGAGCCTTAAATTATAGCAGAACCTATTCTGCTAGGTTTTGGACTTGCTTGGGAACCATAACCTCAAAATGTTACAGTATTTGAAGATATAGTCTTTGTTATCAAGGAATTAGATATGCTCCTCAACCAAAGTTGGAAATTATATTATTTTGTGAACTCAATTCTTAATTCACAGATGTCATGCTCATTTGGGATCAGCCAATCTTCAACTCTTAGGATATCAGAGATAGTAGCAATACTTGACTCCATTACCCCCTTCTTTCTTAATAGTAACTAGAGAAACAATTTTTGCACAGGTTTAGACAAGTTAGTAGTCAAAAGACAGTCTTCCTATTCCATGGGAACAATAAAGTTGACTTAAAGACGGCATAGGGGTTGCTATCATGGACTGTGGCTCTGGTCTTAGCCCACTGTAAGAATGGACAAAAGCAATAACAAGTGCTTCTGCTGCCTATGTTGTACTTCAGGTGGAAGAGGATTTGGTGTGATACGCCAGTCCATCGTGGCCTATGGATGGTGAGAAACCACACCCCAAACATGTGATTTATGGCCTTCCTATTTTAACAGTTGTCATTTTAATTAAAAGTAGCACGATTTATATTATGGAACCGAAAAATAGTTTGAATTTTCACTATTGCTTTTATCAAACCATTAATGTATAAATAGTCTCAATCCTCAAGTGTATAAATACTGAATAAGGCCTTTAATAAATCTGGATTTTTTTTCCATATTTAAAAAAGAACAAAGGGAATTCCTTGGCAGTCCAGTAGTTAGGACTCTGCGATTCTACTGCATAGGGAATAAGTTTGGTCCCTGATTGGGTAACTAAGATCACACATGTGACAATGCAACCAAAATAAATAATAAAAATAAATAAAATAATAAAAATTTAAAAAGAACAAAGATATGTACTAAGTTTTGAGAATTAGATGTGACTATTGAGCACAATGTCCCACTAATGGTAGGCTGGTTTCCTATGACTATTTGCACATTAAAAAATTTTTTTAAACACTATAAATTTTAAATTAAAAATTATTTTTTAAAAATTGAATTAACAAAATACTACTCTCATCCACCATGAAAGGCTCATTTTAAACGTAATTTTCTCTTCAAAATCTTTCTATATTTCCTGAAAATTCTGACTCTTTTCCCAGATATTCTCTTGGTAGTTGTTTCATATATATGAGGCCAAGAATGTGTTTGCATTAATAATTGAATTTAAAGAATTCTGTAGTCCATGGGGTTGCAAAGAGTCGGACATGACTGAGCCACTTTCACTTTAAAGAAGTCTAAAGAAACTGCATGGGCAATACACATGTGGTTTGTGACTATTTGGCAAGTTCTGAAAGGGGCACGTGGTTGAATATAGCAAAAGAACATATTGCATAAAACTAAGGGTAAAAGGCGGGGTTTGCAATGGAAATTTAGGGGCAAATGGAGGTTAGACCATGTATTTGGAGGTGGAGAGATTTTGATGAGCTTGGTCCTAATCAGCAGGTTTAAATCATCTTTAGTTTTCCAGGGGAGATCTCTGCCCTCATTTCAATAAAGATCACATCTAATTAAGGTTACAGTGTAGTCTAACACTGGAGAAGAATAGGTGAAGTAAGAACTTAAAAACACCACTGTGATCTGACAGGATAAATGTAGGATAGAATGACTTGATGAAGTATGTGACATGTAATGTATCATGTAGAGGATACACTGATGACCTTTCAGAACTCAGGGAATGACCAAGGAGAAAAGATGATTAGATTCCAGTCATTAATCTGCTGGATTATTTGTCATAGTGCCAGGAACTTTATGGTTCCTGGGAAAACACCTGATTTCATCAACCAAATGAGCATATTTTATAGAACCCTCCAGCCCCTGGGATGTGTAACAATTAAAACAGTTATCAGACAGAATGGGAAATATATGAAGCCAGTATTGCCATGCATAGATGGTTTGAGGCACATTTTCCCTTTCATGTAAACTTCTTTAAAATTTTCCCAGTTGGTGGGTGGATATTAACACAAAGAGTTAACAGTAGTAGTAAGAAAGCCCATTTAAAAAGTGTGAAGTCATTGTAGCTTCAAAGCACACACTAATGTTGTGATATTATTGCCCATTATGCACTGGAAAATTGAAAGCTTTTAAAATCACTCAAGCACCTCTACTAGTACCTTGGGGAAAATACTATATTTATATTTTCCCCACATCAGGGACTAAAGATATTGGTAGAAAGGACTTTGAATGGAAATAATGACCCTCTATTTTCACCCTGCAATTTTGATTCTAAATCACTCCCCAGGAATCCTTCTATTTATTTATTTATTTACTTATAATTTTTATTTAATTTTTCATAAAAGAAAATAACTGCTGAGATTTAGATACTTAAGATCTTTTATTCATTTGATAAAATGCCAAGGTGTGTGTTTGCTGGTTTGTACAGTAAGAATCTGTGTAGCTTTTCAAGAAATCAGCAAACTGTCTTCCAGAGCATTTGTATAGTTTAGTTTTCCCACCAGCAATGAAAGAGACCCTGTTGCTCCACATTCTTGCAAGACTTTTGTCTTGCCATACTTTAGATTTTGCTCATTCTCTTAGGTTTTAGTGGTATCTTATTTTAATTTACCTCTTTCTAATGACATACAATGTTGAATATCTTTTCATGGTTATTTTCCATATGATCTTGGTATCTGTGAGATTTCTCTTTGAAATTGCTTTTTTCATTCTCTTGTCATTGAATCCTAACTGTTCTTGGTATATTTTGGATAATGGTTCTTTATCATGTATCTTTGCAATTATTTATTTTCCTGTTGTTGGTTTGTTTTATCATTCTCTTATAAATGTGTATTTCACAAAGCACAAGTCCTACATTTTAATGAAGTTCAGCTTATAAAATTTTCTTTTGTGGCTCATGTCTTTAGTGTTGTATCTAAAAAAGTTATCACCACACCCAGTATCATCTTTCCTAGATACTTTCCTATATTATCATCAAGACTTGAAAGTTTTGCATTTTACATTATGATATATGTTCTATGTTGAATTAATTTTTCTAAGGGGTATATGCGGTTTGTGTCTAGATTTATTTATTTAATTTTTGACATGTGAATGCCCAGTGGTTCAGCAGCATTCACTGAATCCCTAACATGTATAAATGAATACTCTTAAGACAATGGTAGTTTTAACAGGAAGATAATATCATGCCTAAATCTTCTGTTTTCCTGATTTGTTTTCCAGACTTTTTCTTGGTATTTTAGATCCAGAAATATATGAACATATTTATATATGTAGAAAAAAGCCTTCACAAATGTGCTCTAAAGGTTAGTATTAGGACAAATAGAGATCTGGACCTTAGTTTTATAAACTGTGCTTCTTAGAATCCCAAGAGTCACAACAGTACAACCAGGAGTTTGTGTGTTTAGGGTTAAAATCCCTTTCCTTTATTCCATCAGAGCAATTATGTCCCTATTTACTTTGCCTGGTGGGATCTTGCATACATTCTCCTATTTTATATGAAAAAAAAAAAAAATTGAACTGCCCATTACCTGCTCTACCATTGTAGCATAATGAATTTTGATTTTGACCCACCTATATTCCAGAAAGAATGTGAGTATAAGAATTGCTTATTCAAAGCAAGAATGGAAAATATCAACAAATCATTCTGTTGAGAAGTCATATTGCTCAATTGACTAAGAACTTACTATGTGCACATACAGGGTGGCCTTACTATCCAGTTCAGTGCATTATATAATTTATGCAATAAAGAAAAAATAGCAACATTATAAGCAATAGCATATTCATTCAATAAACTAAAATAACTTGGAAGTGGAGCTAATATTACTCAAGGAAATACCATAGACAAAATACTAATAACAGTAGTCATTGTTCTAAAGCATGCAGTGTCTTAGGGACCAGTGTCCAGTATCCTGGGTACATTTGGACAAGATTAAAATATTAAGACAGTCCTAGAGCATTTTAGGCACATACTCCCCCATACAGATAAGAACCTCCACACTTCTGTTTTCCAGCCCCAGTTGACCCCATTAGAAGTATTCTGCAGTAGAAGATTTAGAGCCAGGTTTAAATGATGAATTAAAATAGTCCAGGGAATGAAAATAGATTGTGCAGCCAAACATAAAGATAAATTTTCTCATTATGTGCTGCCCAATGTACATGTGCATGCATTCTTTAAAGTGTCTGAATGGCTTATAATTTAACATCTATGGACATTTATAAATGCTGTTAGACTGCAATGACACATTTCACTCTGAATTATAGCCAATTTATGTTTCTGAAATTAAAGAAGCTCAGTTTAAAAAGAGATAATCTCTTGAGTGTTGTAGAGTATATAAAAGCTTTTCTGAAGAAATAAAATAAAACAAAACAGGCACATTCACTACAGGAAAGTGAATCAAGATTCTTTCTTGGTGTCTAAAATAAGCATTCTAAGTCTATTGAAAATTGGAAAGCCTAGAATATAACCTTTTATACCACTACATAAATTAACCAATTTGTTTTCCAAAAAATCACTGGCTGTAACCATTCTGTTAAACATTTAATGGTGTTGTTTGTTTTTTATTTTTTTTGTCTCAGCCCTCAGGCTAACAGATGGCATTCAGTTAAAATAGATTGTATCTTAGTACTTATTTGAATTAATTTCAGTAAACATCATTGGAGAAGGAAATGGCAACCCACTTGGAGAAGGAAATGGCCACCCACTCCAGGATTCTTGCCTGGAGAATTCCATGGACAGAGAAGCCTGGTGGGCTACAGTCCATGGGGTCGCAAAGAGTTGGATACAACCAAGTGACTAACACACCAACGTCATTGAGTACATTTTCAAATACTCACCAAACTCAGGAAGTTCAAAGATGAATTTGAATGTACTTTTCCCTTGGTGATGCATGCATTCATGCTAAGTTGCTCAGTCTTGTCCAACTCTTTGCAACCCCATGGACTGTATCCTGCCTGGCTCCTCTGTCCATGGGATTCTCTAGGCATGTATATTTGAGTAGGTTGCCATGCTCTCCTCTAAGGGATCTCCCCACCTCAGGGACTGAACTCCTGTCTCCTGCATTGTAGTCAGATTCTTCACAGTCTAAGCCACCAGGGAATCCCTTGGTGATACACAAGTCTAATGAGGAAGACAAAGATGCTGTGAGAAAATTTCAATACATTAAGTCAAGGGCCATGAAAAATAATACACAAGGAGGAAACTACAGGGAGAGGTTGCCTCACCAAATTAGGTGCATGAGGAAAGAAAGAACTCCCAAAAATACGCAGTTACATCTTGAGAGATAACTATGGTTTATCCAGAAAGAAACTGGGAAGGTAGAGCATTTCAGACAAAGGAAGCTGAAACAATGATGATATCAAAGCATGAACTCCAATGACACTCAAAGGAACTGCTAAATATCTTGATTTCCTGTAGCATAAAGTTTAAGACACAGGCTACTGAAGAATGAAACTGAATCGAAAGGAATAAGCCAGGTCATGGGAGCCTAGCATACCGTGTTAAAGCTTGGGCTTTATCTCAAAGGCAGTGAGATGGCATGAAAGTAACTAAACCCAAGGTACATTAGGAAGATCACTCCTGCAACAAGGTAGATATGGGAGGAGAAAGCAGCTTGGGGACACGCATCAGTTAGGAAAATGAGCCTCTGTCAGGTACTATGGTTATAAAAATATATTCTATAAATATATCCATGTCAAAATTTAAAAATTATTGAAGACCACTATATTGGACATATGGTCTGCCTTGATTTGTTAGACAATGAAAAAGTTTCCCTCTGTGGCTTTCCTTTCATAGAAAATGGCATTTTGACTCTACCAAACCCACTTGTTCATCAGTAACAGCCTAGATTTAGCATGGGTATACTGTGTACAAGGAGGTTGCCATTGTAATCTACATACCATTCAGGCCAGAATCAGAGGACCTTATGCTAAAAGTTATAACTTGCTCATATATTTTAAGGAGCTAGTGTGTCTGTCAACCTCATGACACTTGGATTGTTTGAGCATCACGGATCCTGAGAAGCAATGTGATTTTTTGAAAATTTCAAGTTATTTCTGAGCCATCTATCTTCTATTGCATAAAAAGAAATTACCAGGAATGTTTCCCCAAATGGAAAGTGCCATAAGTGTTTGAGTATACAGAATGTTATTAAAATCTAGAGCCTGAAAGTAATCATATTAATTGTCATTATTTCTTGCATTTAATTGTTCATTCATTCATCTATCCATTTATTCATTTGGCAATCAAATTATAGAAACTCATCTAAATTAAACACTTTTTAAGCACCTAGAATGCAGAACAGAAAACTCTAAACTATCTTAAATACCCACTAGTCAATTAATAAAATACTGATATTTCTTTGTCATTGTGGATACTTAAGGAAGGAGATATCTTTGAACAAGTTTCAAATACACAGGAGATTTGACTTTGACTAAACAAATCATTAAATCTATAATATCTCTTACTTCTTTTCAGTAGTATTCCTTTTTTTTTTTTTCTACTTACTTGACTTTATCTTCTAATCTCCCTTGCCTGGAACAAAGGAGTCACATCCTAGTTTACAGATTTTTCACAACTGTGTTGTTAAAAGCATGCTAGTTTAAAACAAGATCTCATTTTTGATTCATTCTGTTAAGTTAAGGACATTGAAAAAACATCTCTTAAGCAAAAGGCAGAAAAAGACCTGGCTGTCAGTATATTACAATTTTTCCCACAATACCATACTTCATACTCACAGAAATCATATGAGTTATGGATTTGCCTCCAATTTGATAGATGAAGAAAATGAAAATTGCTTTCAGATTTGTTTAAGACTACTTATGTTGAAAATGTCAGAAGTAGGAGTTAAAAATATGTCTTAGTCCTCTGAAAATTGGTCTCTTGTATCACTGACCCCATTGTTTTAGTCAAGTTGTATCTACTCTCTGGCTTTGCCTTAGACACAAACCCCTGAATCCTGTTTTCTCATTCTGTTAAAATTAATTCATAAGTACTAGTAATGGATACTGACTTGAAGGTTTTCTAAATATCTTCAGCATTTGTTGGAGCCATACAAACATAAATGATGTGGCCTTGTTAGAAATTCTTGTCCAAATAGTCATGTAACAGTCAGAAAGCATGAATATTTTAGGTAGCAAGTGGCAATTAAAATGCAAACTCACTTTTTCATTAAATAGGCATATATAAAATACTATAAAAACTGTATATAGCTAGGAATAAAAACATACAATATGCCTTCTGTGGAAGGTGGCCAGACATGTATGTTAAAGATTATACGTGATAAGTGTTACCATCACTCTGCACTTCAGGGCTCTTTCTAGAAGGTCACTTCACTACACATATAATTTTAAGAAACAAACATAAACAGTACATAAGAATATTGTATTAAAATTAAATTGACGGGCAGAAAGTTATTATAATACATTGTTAGATTTAAACATGACATGTTGGCCTGGTCCTACGTTAGTCTTTAGAAAATCAGATTTTGAATGTGAATACATTCTGAAGTGCAACAGAAAATCTAGAGACTGCTGTTGCTTATTTTTCCTTTATTTTTTAATTAAGTGTATTCCTTTTTTATGCTTTCTGTAAATTCTGAGATATTTATTTAAATGCAGTTTCAAGAAACAATACAAAGTGATCTATTTTACAGTTTTGCCAAAGGCCATATCTTTGCAAAACAAGAGTAGGATAACTAGAATACTGACATTGATACAGTTAAGGGATTTAACATTCCAACAGCAAAAATATCCTTCCTATAATGGTTTCATATACATTCCCATCTCCCTTCTAATTTCAACCCCTTCTGAACTCCTGGAAACCACTAATATATTCTCCATTTCTATAATTTTGTCATTTCAACAAAACTATGTAAATAGAATTATATTGTATGTAACCATTTGGTGTTTTTTTCACACATTGTAATTGCCTGGAGACTCATCCATACTATTGTGTGTATCAGTGTCTTCCTTCCTATTTAGACTAATATTCCATGGTGTGCATGTATCATGTTTTGTTTAATTGTTTGCTCATTGGGGGACAATTATGTTTTTTCCAGGTTAAGACTAGGCTCAGGAGTGCAATCGCTGGGTTGTTTTAGAATTTTCACATTTAGTTAAGAAATTCCAAAAAAGTTTTTAAGAAAGGCTATACAATTTTTCATTCCCATCAGCAATGCGTATGTGAATGACACAATTTCTCTGCATCCTTGGGAGGATTTAGTGGTGTTGCCTATTTTTATTTTAGCCATTCTTATGTATATGATGTTATCTCACTGTGGTATTTTTACTTGAATTTACTTAGTGGCTACTGAAATTGAACAAATATTCATGTGCTTATTTGTCATCTGTATGACTTCAGTGAAGTGTCTTTCCATGTCTTTCCAGTGTCTTTCTGACTAATTCTTAGTTGACTTTTTACTTGTTATGTACGTATTTTGCCTTTTTCTTTTTTGTGGTTTCCTGATGTGCAAGCTTAGATTACTGATTTTAGAATTTTTCTACTTCTTAATGTATGCACTAATGTTATAAATTTCTCTCTCAACACTGTTTCATCCCTCTCCCATAAATTTTTATATGTTGCAATTATTCACTTATTCATTCATTCAAGTAGATTCATTTTTTTCCTTGATGTCATGTCTCTGACCCATGCATTATTTACAACTGTATTTTTTACTTTCCAAGTGTTTGGAAACTTTTGTTATTTTTCTGGTATTGATTTCTACTTTGATTCCATTTTGTTCAGAAAGCATACTCTATGATTTCAATTATTGTAATAGGTTGAGTTTTTATTTTAATGTGCCAACATATATTCTAAGTATGTGTTTGTTCTGAGACAGATTTTACACATGTTTATTGTAGAATTATTTGCAAGAAGCAAAAAGTAGAAACAACCCAAGTGTACATTGAAAGATGAGTGGATAAATAAAATGTAGTAAATTCATACAATGAAATATTTTTCAGACTTTAAAAGGAAGGGGGTTCATATATATATATATATATATTTATGTATATAAACACATTTATTTATAGACCATGTTTTATTTATTTATAAGCATAAATATATATATATATGTATATAAATAAATCTTTTTACCATATCACAAGTCTTCCTCTCCTTTTAGAACAACACTTTGATTTCAAATTGTGGAAAATACCTACCCCACCGTGATCTTGTTGAGACTAGATCTGTTGCTGCAGATTACTATTGACAATTACTAACTGTTGCCCCAATTAGTTACTATGTGCTCAGGGCCAGTGTGTTGAAGTATTCATAACTGTGCTCATGAGGTTGATTTTCTAGAAAAACTCACAGAACTTAGTAAAGATATTACACTCACAGTTATGGGGGTGTTGTGGTTGTTGCTTTTTTTTTTTTTTTGCAGTGAAAAGATTTAGATTAAAATCAGCAAAGGTAACAGATACACAGAGTGGAATCTAGGAAAGTGCAGGCACAAGCTTCCAACTGACCTTTCTCAGTTTAGTTCTATAGACAGCATTTGATTCTCTCAGCAATGATGTGTAAAGCAATTTATGAAATACTACCAATCAGGGAAGCTCACCTGAGTCCTTGTAACCAGGATCGTTTATCAGGAGTCAATCACATAGCCATAGAACACCCTAGGTGAGTAACCTTAGCCATTGAATCTCCAGCCATCTCCCAAAGGTCATATTGATGCAGCATGGCCCAGAGTTTCAGGTGAACAAAAATAAATATTCTCCATAAATCATACCATTAGTAGCAATTATCTGGTTTGGCCCTAGATTTCCAGAATACAAGAAAATACTTTTATCAAGTAGGATAACCCAAGGACTCAGAGTTTGTGTTCCAGGAGCTAATCAAGGACAATTCATTCTTTGGCATGCATAGGATGTAAAAACTCCAAGCTTGCTGCTGAGTTAAAATTTTACTGTAAAGCTGACTACATATTTTGTAGGACCCAGTACTAGAAGAAAATGTAACACTCTTGGTCAAAAAGCAGAAAGATGGTGTCACTAAAGGAACTAAATATGAAGTTTTTTCTTCTCTTCTATTATCTGTCTTTCAGAATGGCATAATGTTTCATATTTGCTATATAATATCACTCTAATTAAAGAAAAATTACAATTTTAAACTATTCACAGTGATTTTACTGTATATTTTTATATTCTATTGTGCCTGTTTTAAATGCAAATAGGAGCATTTAACTCATATGTTGAATAACCAAAATTGCACAATTTGTATTTAATAGTTCATAAGTGCATATGTATTTTGTTCTTACTAAAATAGTAGGAAAAAACACAGAAATTTAACTCAACTATTTATATTTCACTTTTGATATGTGTTAGTTGCTCAGTCTTGCCTGACTCTTTGCCATCCCATGGACTGTAGCCTGCCAGGCTCCTCTGTCCATGGAATTCTCCAGGCAAGGATACTGGAGTGTGTTGCCATTCCCTTCTCCAGGGACTCTTTCTTACCCAGAGATTGAATCCAGTTCTCCTACATTTCAGGCAGATTCTTTACCATGTGAGCCCCATTTTTTGATATGCACATCTTCTATCACTATTTTGGCTCTAAGACAACTACAAAAAGGCTGAAAGAAAAAAGAACTAATTTTGTCCATTTTTTATGTCCTGCATTTTCCTTTTATGTCATTATTTTCAATTTAAGTAGTTGGCTAATATAGTCAAGTGAAAAAGAATGTGCCAGGCTTCCTTAGCTCTCTGACTTAGAAAGCCATGGCCCTATTTTGAGAAAGTGCAGCAATCCAATGCTGTCAATACAACTGCTTACATGCTTCCCTTGTACTTGCCTTGACTGTCGCTGAACTTTCACATATCCTGGGTCCACAGGAGTTCTGTGCACATGGGGTATTATAACACTGTGCAGATGAGCTAGCCAGGAACCCTGGCAGACATGCCTATTGTGCATGTTTTCTCTGTTCATTCACATGCTCCCTCGATCCATTGACTTCACATATAAAATACAAGTTGAAAGAATTATTAAGAATTTTAAGAAAGTAGCAGGAGAGCGCTCAACCAAGTCTGAAGTTCTTCTGATCACGAGGCCCAGGTCAATTTTTAATCTCATAGAATTAGAATGAGCTATGTACTAGTGTATAAAATCATCTATGAACTAGAGATACAATAGTAAATATTATATCATTTTCAGTGAGCTTGGAATTAATATGAGGGTTAAAGAAATTAAGCTAACAGAATAAAGCATGAAAATATCAATACTGGAATTAAGTCAGGGTTCTCTGAGAATAGACAACTTATTAAAAAAAAATTTTTTTTGGCTTCACTGGATCCTTGTCATGGCACACAGGCCTAATTGCTCTGCAGCGTGTAGGATCTTCCCGGAGGAAGGATCGAGCCTAGGTCCCCTGTAGCCACAGGCAGACTCTCAACCACTGGACCACCAGGGCATTCCTAGAGACAACTAATTAAACAGGTTTCTGAAACATCTTTTTGAAAGAAGTAATATTAAATGGCAACTAAGTGTTGAACAGAAGTTAGCTTAAAGGATATGGGCTTGGTGAATATAATATAATATTTTAAGGATAAGAAGTTGTATTGATAATCTCTCTTTGATCTTCTATCATATCCAATCACTGGATGTTTTTCTAAAAAGACCCAAACAAAGAGGGAAAAAAGGAAGATCTTTTTCAAGGCTATTGAAGATTTTGAATGCTTGTACATTTAGTCAGAGGGGTCTTATAAGCCCTTGGCTTGATTGGAATTTTAGGGTTGAGACTGATGTACACAAATGTGAGCTGTCATTTCAGAATACATCTTTGAATGGCCCTGTTTCAAACTTCTCAGCTTCATCCAGACATCATCCTTTTTTTGTATCAGACACAACACTGAAGCTAACGTTGCTTTCTCCTATGTAAAATTTTCAAAGGAAATGAACCATACTTATTTTACATCTAATACATAAAATTGGTGCTTATTTGGAGTCTTAGGAAAGTTGTGTTTATTCATTTCTTTAGCCTGTTTTCCCATTCTTTGCAATTATTAATATTTTTATTTAAGAGATGAAAAAGTTTTTAAAGGAATAATACATAAACAGGATTTTAAAATTATTTTTTATGAATACTAGAGTTAGTTGCCATTTCCTCCTCCAGGGGAATCTTCCCAACCCAACTTCAAACCGGCATCTTCTTCAGCATCTCCTGCATTGACAAGCGGATTCTTTACCACTGAGCCACCTGGGAAGCCCCACATGTGCCTTAGATTCTAACAAAAATAAGTTAACAATGAGGTGACACCTATTTATTAAATAAGCCCTTAATTCACAAGTAAAATATTATCCCTGTCACTTGTTTTCAGCATAATTGTAGCTAAAACTAGCACATAGAAATTCCAGACATTGGGCGTGGAACTAATTAGGCTGAACGCCTGATGCTTTGGTCTTGTCACTTAGTCCTTTCCACACCCAGAAAGATATGCTCCATGCAAATCACCATCCTACTACAGTGTATCTGAGAGTCTGAGATAATAAGATAATATATTATGGATCCTGAGTGGGCTCAAAGCTTGAGAAGAGAACCTAATAGTTGTTATAACAAGTACACCCTGGTGTTTGAAATGCAAAATTGTACAAAGTAATGAGACAGTGATCAAATGACATGACAAGCAGAATCCACCTGCCTGGGCCTAGGGTGATTCATTAAACACTCACACTACAGGAAGCTCAGAGGCAGCAGTGTCGTTTGCCTTCATGCAGGAAATTATGGAAAGTAGAGGTATGGTGAAAAGAAATATTATGAGGCAGTGTATATGTTTAGGTCAGGCGGGGGGATAGATAGGTACATTAGCACAAACATAACCAATGGGGCAGGAGTCCCAAATTAGAATCATTATGTATTAAGACTCAAAAAGAGACACAGGGGAAATGAGCAGAGAGAATGTTAAATAATTTTACAGTGTATTTACTAACTGACTTAGAAATAGAATCCATGTTCCCTTACTCTTATCATTTGTGACCCCCTTTCATTACTCTTTCCACATTGTATTCTCCTTTTTAATACATTTCTCTAAAGGCTCAGAGACCAGAAATTTGGCAATTTTAGAGCAATGTCGAATGTATCTTACATATGAGCCATCTTCCCTGGCCCTGATCTCTGGAGTTATCCTTATAAACATAAGTAGAGAAAATTTAATTTTGAAACTCATCCCTTCAACCAATCATCCATTTCCAAAATATGTACTAAACATTTCTATCTGTAAGAACTATTCAAATAATAGAAGATATGAAGAGATTTGTGTTCTTGTTTTAATGACTTAATGTACATATAAAGAAGTCTCTGGAATCCAAAGTAAAAGTAATAATTATCCTAACCAATGTATAAAAATATTATAATGGAATGTGCAAAGATTTTTCAGATATGATCATATTTAAATTGGCTCCTGAGAATGTATATAAGTTTAATGTATAGATATGTGGGTGGTTTTCTCAGGGTGTTGAAAAATGTGAGCAGAGAGAATGCTAAGAAAGTATGAGTGTTTGGAGAAATAGAGAATAATTTACATGGAGGAAATGTGACATATTGGATATTCTTATGCAGAAGTTACTTCTTTTTGAAAAGATTTTGTTCTTAAAGTACTAGGACACTATAATGTGGAGGAGAAACCTCTTGAATTGGAAAGTGGATGAAATAATTTAGCAAGCTAATAAAAATTTGGGAGGGAGTACTGAAAATAAAATTTTCATCCATTGTTGTTGTCATCGTTGTTCAGTCACTCAGTCATGTCCAGCTCTTTGCAACTCCATGGACTGCAGAACGCCAGGCTCCCCTGTCCTTCACCATCTCCCAGAGCGTACTCAAGTTCACGTCCATTGAGTCAGTGATGCCATCCAACCATCTCAACGTTTGTCATCCTCTTCTCCTGCCATCAATCTTTCCCCAGCATTAATATCTTTTCCAATGAGTTGGCACTTCACATCAGATGACCAAGGTTTTGGAGCTTCGGTTTCAGCATCAGTCCTTCCAGTGAATATTCAGGGTTGATTTCCTTGAGGATTGACTGATTTCATCTCCTAGCTGTTCAAGGGACTCTCAAGAGTCTTCTCCAACACCACAGTTCAAAAACATCAATTCTTCAACACTCAGCGCTCTTTATGGTCCAGCTCTCACATCCATACATGACTACTGGAAAAGCCATAACTTTGAGTATATGGACATTTCTTGACAAAGTAATGTCTGCTTTTTGATATGCTGTCTAGGTTTATCATGGCTTTTCTTCCTAGGAGCAAGCATCTTTTAGTTTCATGGCTGTAGTCGCCACCTTTTTTAAACATTAGGACATTATTTACATGTCCAAAATGCAACCATTTTTGGTATACAGTTCAATATACTTAGCAACAGTATAAATTCATTTATTAATAGAAATCATAGCAACTCCTAGTGCTTCCTCTTGTAATCTGCCACTAGATTCGTGTTTTTTAAAGGGTTCAAGGAATTCTAAATAAACCCCCTTGATTTTGCTAGCACAACCTTTTCTTGCTGTTAACATGAATAGTTTAAGCTACATAGTTTAGTAAGGTTAAAAATGAAGCTTACTCTCAAGAAGAGAAAATGAAAACAATTGTAATATACAACAATTTGCAGAACTATGACTTCACTATTCTAGGGAATTCTTTCTCAGGAAAAGCATGTTGACGTATCTTTAAGGGACTTCGTTTTCAGAAAAATAGATGAATATTAATAGATTATTCACCTGGTTTATCACATAACTATTTAGTTCACGCTGGTTCAATCCCAGGGTCAGGGAAGATACCCCAGAGGAGAAAATGGCAACCCACTCCAGTGTTCTTGCCTGGAAAACCCCATAGACAGAGGAGCCTGACGGGATACAGCCCATGGGGTCACAAAGAGTTGAGTACAGCTGAGCAGCAGCATAGCACAGTACAGCATATCCATTTTCAAAAAATACCGCACTATACATATTTACTAATTCTAATCTGTGATATCAAAAACACCTGCAATACAGAAGACCCCAGTTCAATTCCTGGGTTGGGAAGATCCCCTGGAGAAGGGATATGCTACCCATCCAGTATTCTTGAGTTTCCCTGGTGGCTCAGACTATAACAATTCCACCTGCAATATAGGAGAACTGGGTTAGATGCAGTGGTTGGGAAGATCCCCTGGTGGAGGGCATGGCAACCCACTCCAGTATTCTTGCCTGGGATCCAAAGACAGAGGAGCCTGTCAGGCTACAGTCCATGGGGTCACAAAGAGTCAGACACAACTGAGCGACTAAGCACAGCACACAGCACTTATAACAAACATTGCCCAGTCCCAATCAGGCCCCCATATTCAAAGTCCTGCCTTAACCCAGATCCCCAAAGCTTTATAAATATCCCATCTTGGACCTTCTTCTTACAAAATAGTACTTGGATTCTGTCAAGGTAGTGGTCTCTATTTTGGAATGAACAGGAAATGTGATTTACTGACCAACAAGTTATTTTGCTTTTCTTTCATGGGCTCAGCAGTCAGCATTTCATTTTGCTCCTAACCACCAACCTATGAGAAGATAGAACAGGTCTATTTTATAAGGTAAGAAAGCTAAGACCAGTAAGGTGACATGACTTTTGGCTTTATGATTCTAATCCAGGGAAGTTTCCACTAAATGAATCCACTTCTTAAATAATAACATTTCATGTTACACTTGAAGACTTCTAGTCTCTGGAAGACCTGAAATTAATAACTGTGTATCCTAATGCACAAAGTACATGCCTACAAATTAATCTTCTTTTATCTGTTTTAGTTTTTCTAAAATTAATTGCATGAGATTACATTCATGTTCAAACCTTTTGGCCCTGAATTCACTACTGAATAAATTGCGTATTTGTATCTCAGCATTAGAGTCTTCCTAATCAGATCCTCAACTACCCTTTGGCTTGTTCTCCATTTTTCTTTCCTATGGACCATTCTTAATCTCAACAATTTGCTCATTTTCACCCCTCAGTGCCAGGCACTTTTTTTCTCCATGCTTTTGTTTTCTCCTGTTAGACATCACTGTGAAGATAATTTTTGCATGTCTTATATCCAGAATAAGTCTACTTCACCTCTGTGGAACTAAAAACAAAACAAAACAAAACTCTGGTAGCTCCAAATTATTCAATTAATGAATTATCAACTGCATGTTGCTCCATATAAAAAAAAAAATTGCCCACCTTAACCTCAATTGAAAAGGTTTTGCAGGGTCAGGAGAGGCAAAAAGCCATAACTATTCACCTTAATATGTTATTTCTAGGGATTTCAAAAAGATTATTTTTTCACATTCTTCATGTGCTGTACACATTGGTGAAATCAAACTTCTGAAAGAATGCAGCAGTAAATTCTGAGGAAGTGAATCACTTTGTGGGAAACTCTAAACAATAGTGTTAGAAGACCAAATGGTTTGTGCAGAAGGGAAACCAACTCTACTATTACTTTAATTATTCACCCTATTAACTGTGACACAGTAAGGCTTTCAAATCTCTTCATTACTCAGTGTAATTAAGTGTGCAGCAAACAACAGGATGTTAGAAATCACATTCAGAGGAGACGTGCTGTGAGTGATGGTGGGTATACTATATATAGACAAAACATTTTAAACAGAATAATTACTCTCACATCACTTCCCAGGATGCCTCACCTGTCTTGTTTTATGTTGTTTTAATTTTTTCAACTGGAAAGTACGCGAATGTGCTGCATTGATTTAGCATTTTCTGGTTTGCAACTCTGTAAACATAGGCTTTGCCAGTTCAGCCACTAATACTGAGGGAAAGTCCAAGACTGTTTGTGCATAATTGTTGATGGATAACAGCTGAAAGCAAATAAAACCCAGGAAAAGAGAAAGGAAAGTAGAAGAAGTAAGCCTAGCACATTTCTAACAGGTTGATCATGGCTTTGAAGTTTTTATTATAAAAAGGAAGGAATGGGATTAGGAAAGCAAGAACGTAAAAGATGAACAGATTGGCAAAAGGTAGATTGTTTTATTTTATTTTTTTAGTTTTGTAATATGATCTTGTGAATGGTATTACTTCCTGTTTTGGAAAAGGGGCTGCTGAGATGGAATAAAGGAGATTCAGAAATAAGTGGCATTACTTTTTTTGTTTATTGAGGGTGATTTTATGACATTAAACAATGTCACATTAAAGAATACATATTTTTCAGCACCTCCAGATATATACCAGGAGAAATGCCACCCTAAAACATAAAATCTCAACAAATTTAAAAGTATTGAATTGTACAAAGTTTATTCCAAATTGAGCATAAAGAAATCCATCCAGACATCAATAAATAACAGGAAAAGTCTTCAAACACTTGGAACTAAATGGCTCACTTCTAAATAATCTACAGGTCCCAGAAGGAGACTCAAAAAGTGCATTGAACTTATTGAAAACTGAAAAACACATATCAAAATTGTGCAACACAACCAAAGTAGTGCTGCCAGAAACATATATGGAGATACCACTATTAAGATATATGGGTGTTACATCTGTGTGCTCTGCATTGATGGAATATTTCTGTATCTTGAATGTGGCAATGAAATCATTCATCCACACACATAATTAAAATAGATATAACTATGTACACATTCTAATGTCAAATTCCTGGTTTCAATAGTGTACCATAATTACATAAGACATAACCATTGGAAGAACCTGGGTAAATGATACACAAAATCTTATATTCTTCTTCTTAAGAATTATCTTAGCAATTCTTGTAATTTTTTTTCTTCTATATTGTTTAGATACATGAAATACTCTGTGATTTTCCCCTTTAGAATTGTAATTGACTATTTAAGATAGACTAATTTGCATATTTACAAATGACATATATAATTGACCTATCTATCAGCAGCATGATATGTTAACATGTAACTGAGTAGATCAAAATAAAATATTTGAAGATTATTCTGATTTATTTAGGTCTCCTGAATGTTTCTGTTTTAGTCTTTGTTTACTGGTTTTATATTCTTACAAAATATCCTAAAGAAGTGGATTCAAAGTGTTCTACAAAGAATGTCCACTGAAATTGTAAGTGTATCTTAAATTTGTCTGCCTGTCTAGATCGCTGATGTTACCTCCTTGGTCTAATCCACCCATCCTTCCACAGCTGCCTCCCTCAAATTTCCACATAGCACCTCAAGTATTTTAGTACACAAAGTCTGTTCACAGCTCTGTTCCTCTCTCTTCTCCAACTTTAAATGCTCCAGAAGCTTTCCACTGATACAAGGGTAGTGTATGAAATTAGTGACCTTATTGTGATTAGATTTCAGCTTGAACGTCTTCCTTCTAAATAAGGCTGCTCTAGTAACTCAGCCTAAAGTATGTAACTTTATGGTTGGATGGCATCACCAACTCAATGGAACTGAGTTTGAGTAAGCTCTGGGAGTTGGTGATGGACCGGGAAGCCTGGCGTGCTGCACTCCATGGGGTCACCGAGTGGTATAGGACTGAGTGTCTGAGCTGAAAGTATGTAACTATTCTCTCTCTACCATGTGGCTCTGTTTTGATTCTTGGCATAGTATTTATAGAGGATTTTCTATTATACTTGTTTATTTATTTACTCTTCTCCACAGTTTAAGATCCCTGAAAACAGGTGTTCTTTTTCTGTCACTACTGAATCATCATTAGTAATAACAAAAGGCACTTGACATTTTTGTCCATGATATATTTTAGTCACTGTTCTAAATGACAAATATTTATATATACACATTTATATGTATATATGAAGTGAAGTTGCTCAGTCGTGTCTGACTCTTTGCAACCCCGTGGACTGTAGCCCACCAAGCTCCTCTGTCCATGGGATTCTCCAGGCAAGAATACTGGAGTGGGTTGCCATCTCCTTCTTCAGGGGATCTTCCCAACCAAGGGATCAAACTCAGGTCTCCCACATTGCAGGCAGACTCTTTAACCTCCGAGCTACCAGGGAAGCCTATAGTATGTATATATGTATATATAGTTGTATATATTTATGATGTATAAGTAACATCACTTCAAATATATATTTTCATATATATTTAATATTCAAGTATATTTGAAGTGTTGTTAAACACTAATAATGTTTGTGATATAAACCCTAATGTGTGTTGACTAATTTATTTCCAACAACACTATGAGTACATATTATACTTCCTATCACTATTTTAAGGTTGAAAAACTGTATGGAGAAAGTAAGTGAATTCCTCAAGATCATAAAATCCAATAAATTGCTGAGAAGAATTTGAAACCAATCAGTCTGGCTCTAGAGTCTTTCTTCTTTTTTTCTTTCTTAATTCCTAAGTTAGGGCATCTAGAACTGGTCTAGACCAGAATAGGTTTTTATTAATATTTGTTTACTCAGTGAAAATGTTGAATTGGCTCCCTGGAAGAGGTGATTGTGTTTTGAGAAAGCATATCGGAGAAGGCAATGGCACCCCGCTCCAGTACTCTTGCCTGGAAAATCCCATGGACAGAGGAGCCTGGTAGGCTGTAGTCCATGGGGTCGCTAAGAGTCGGACACGACTGAGTGACTTCACTTTCACTCTTCACTTTCATGCATTGGAGAAGGAAACGGCAACCCACTCCAGTGTTCTTGCCTGGAGAATCCCAGGGATGGGGGAGCCAGGTGCGCTGCAGTCTATGGGGTCCCACAGAGTCAGACACGACTGAAGCGAATTAGCAGCAGCAGCAGCAGCATTATAGAGTTTGCTTACTAGATTAAATATTTTATAGATAGAAATTTACTTGTGTATGGTGTTAGAAAGTGTTCTAGTTTCATTTTTTACAAGTGGTTGACCAGTTTTCCCAGTACCACTTGTTAAAGAGATTGTCTTTAATCCATTGTATATTCTTGCCTCCTTTGTCAAAGATAAGGTGTCCATATGTGCGTGGATTTATCTCTGGGCTTTCTATTTTGTTCCATTGATCTATATTTCTGTCTTTGTGCCAGTACCATACTCTCTTGATGACTGTGGCTTTGTAGTAGAGCCTGAAGTCAGGTAGGTTGATTCCTCCAGTTCCATTCTTCTTTCTCAAGATAGCTTTGGCTATTTGAGGTTTTTTATATTTCCATACAAATTGTGAAATTATTTGTTCTAGCTCTGTGAAGAATACTGTTAGTAGCTTGATAGGGATTTCATTGAATCTATAAATTGCTTTGGGTAGTATACTCATTTTCACTATATTGATTCTTCTAATCCATGAACATGGTATATTTCTCTATCTATTAGTGTCCTCTTTGATTTCTTTCACCAGTGTTTTATAGTTTTCTATATATAGGTCTAAATAAATTCAAAATGGATTAAAGATCTAAATGTAAGACCAGAAACTATAAAACTCCTAGAGGAGAACATAGGCAAAACACTCTCCGACATACATCACAGCAGGATCCTCTATGATCCACCTCCCAGAATATTGGAAATAAAAGCAAAAATAAACAAATGGGACCTAATTAAACTTAAAAGCTTCTGCACAACAAAGGAAACTATTAGCAAGGTGAAAAGACAGCCTTCAGAATGGGAGAAAATAATAGCAAATGAAGCAACTGACAAACAACTAATCTCAAAAATATACAATCAACTCCTACAGCTCAACTCCAGAAAAATAAATGACCCAATCAAAAAATGGGCCAAAGAACTAAATAGACATTTCTCCAAAGAAGACATACAGATGGCTAACAAACACATGAAAAGATGCTCAACATCACTCATTATCAGAGAAATGCAAATCAAAACCACTATGAGGTACCATTTCACGCCAGTCAGAATGGCTGCGATCCATAAGTCTACAAGCAATAAATGCTGGAGAGGGTGTGGAGAAAAGGGAACCCTCTTACACTGTTGGTGGGATTGCAAACTAGTACAGCCACTATGGAGAACAGTGTGGAGATTCCTTAAAAAACTGGAAATAGAACTGCCTTATGATCCAGCAATCCCACTGCTGGGCATACACACTGAGGAAACCAGAAGGGAAAGAGACACGTGTACCCCAATGTTCGTCACAGCACTGTTTATAATAGCCAGGACATGGAAGCAACCTAGATGTCCATCAGCAGATGAATGGATAAGAAAGCTGGGGTACATATACACAATGGAGTATTACTCAGCCATGAAAAAGAATACATTTGAATCAGTTCTAATGAGGTGGATGAAACTGGAGCCTATTATACAGAGTGAAGTAAGCCAGAAGGAAAAACACCAGTACAGTATACCAACACAAATATATGGAATTTAGAAAGATGGTAACAATAACCCTGTATACGAGACAGCAAAAGAGACACTGGTGTATAGAACAGTCTTATGGAATCTGTGGGAGAGGGAGAGTGTGGGAAGATTTGGGAGAAAGGCATTGAAACATGTATAATATCATATATGAAATGAGTCGCCAGTCCAGGTTCGATGCACGATACTGGATGCTTGGGGCTGGGGCACTGGGACGACCCAGAGGGATGGTATGGGAGGGAGGAGGGAGGAGGGTTCAGGATGGGGAACACATGTATACCTGTGGCAGATTCATTTTGATATTTGGCAAAACCAATACAATATTGTAAAGTTTAAAAATAAAATAAAATTAAAAAAAATTTACTTGTGAACTATTTTTAGGGTGCTGCTGCTGCTGCTGCTAAGTTGCTTCAGTCGTGTCCGACTCTGTGCGACCCCATAGACGGCAGCCCACCAGGCTCCCCCATCCCTGGGATTCTCCAGGCAAGAGTATTGAAGTGGGTTGCCATTTCCTTTTCCAATTCATGAAAGTGAAAAGTGAAAGTGAAGTCGCTCAGTCTTGTCCAACCCTCAGTGACCCCACGGACTGCAGCCTTCCAGGTTCCTCCATCCATGGGATTTTCCAGGCAAGAGTACTAGAGTGGGGTGCCATTGCCTTCTCCGATTCTGAGGGTAGCAATATGCAAATTAGCACTTTATTATTTACTAATGAATGCTAATTTATTAATTTAAATTTTCTTACTGTAAATGTATAAAATTACATCCTGAGCATATGGAAAATAAATTTTCCCATCAGACTACAAATTAGCAATTGCATTGGTGAGCTTTAACAAAGCACATCAGTATTCATTAGAAAAATCGTAGTACCCAATATACATGTGATTTCCTAATACATACCTAATATTTTATAAAGTAGCTTGAAAAATGTCTATAGCAAAGCAAGCTTCATCATTTAGCATGGCCTAAATAATTTGGGGACTTCCCTAGCTATTCCAAATCCTGAAAGATGATGCTGTGAAAGTGCTGCACTCAATATGACAGCAAATTTGGAAAACTCAGCAGTGGCCACAGGACTGGAAAAGGTCAGTTTTCATTCCAATCCCAAAGAAAGGCAATGTCAAAGAATGCTCAAACTACTGCACAATTGCACTCATCTCACAAGCTAGTAAAGTAATGCTCAAAATTCTCCAAGCCAGTCTTCAGCAATATGTGAACTGTGAACTTCCTGATGTTCAAGCTGGTTTTAGAAAAGGCAGAGGAACCAGAGATCAAATTGCCAACAACCTCTGGATCATGGAAAAAGCAAGAGAGTTCCAGAAAAACATCTATTTCTGCTTTATTGACTACGCCAAAGCCTTTGACTGTGTGGATCACAATAAACTGTGGAAAATTCTGCAAGAGATGGGAATACCAGACCACCCGATCTGCCTCTTGAGAAATCTGTATGCAGGTCAGGAAGCAACAGTTAGAACTGGACATGGAACAACAGACTGATTCCAAATAGGAAAAGGAGTTCATCATGGCTGTATATTGTCACCCTGTGTATTTAACTTATATGCAGAATACGTCATAAGAAACTCTGGACTGGAAGAAACACAAGCTGGAATCAAGATTGCTGGGAGAAATATCAATAACCTCAGATACGCAGATGACAGCACCGTAATGGCAGAAAGTGAAGAGGAACTCAAAAGCCTCTTGATGAAAGTGAAAGTGGAGAGTGAAAAAGTTGGCTTAAAGCTCAACATTCAGAAAACGAAGATCATGGCATCCGGTCCCACCACTTCATGGAAAATAGATGGGGAAACAGTGGAAACAGTGTCAGACTTTATTTTTCTGGGCTCCAAAATCACTACAGATGGTGACTGCCTCCATGAAATTAAAAGACACTTACTCCTTGGAAGGAAAGTTATGACCAACCTAGAGAGCATATTAAAAAGCAGAGACATTACTTTGCCAACAAAGCTTCGTCTAGTCAAGGCTATGGTTTTTCCTGTGGTCATGTATGGATGTGAGAGTTGAACTGTGAAGAAGGCTGAGCACCGAAGAATTGATGCTTTTGAACTGTGGTGTTGGGGAAGACTCTTGAGAGTCCCTTGGACTGCAAGGAGATCCAACCAGTCCATTCTGAAGGAGATCAGCCCTGGGATTTCTTTGGAGGGAATGATTATAAAGCTGAAACTCCAGTACTTTGGCCACCTCATGCAAAGAGTTGACTCATTGGAAAAGACTGATGCTGGGAGGGATTGGGGGCAGAAGGTGAAGGGGACGACAGAGGATGAGATGGCTGGATGGCATCACTGACTCGATGGATGTGAGTCTCAGTGTACTCCGGGAGTTGGTGATGGACAGGGAGGCCTGGTGTGCTGCAATTCATGGGGTCGCAAAGAGTCGGACACGACTGAGTGACTGATCTGATCTGATCTAGTGGCTCAGAATCCACCTGCCAGTGCGGGAGATGAACATTCGATTCTTTGGTCGGAACATCCCCTGGAGAAGGAAATTGCGACCCACTCCAGTATTTCTGCCTGGGAAATTTCATAGACAGAGGAGCCTGGGTGGCTATAATGCATGGAGTTGCAGAAGAGTTGGACACAACTTAGCAACTAAACAATAACAAAAAAATAATTTTTAGCACATTTAACCTGTTCTACTCTTGGGGAAATACAAAAACCTGCCACAGCCTTGACTCTGGGAAACTTAGAGCCTGACCTTGTTTTATAGGGCCTCCTATGACAGGGAGATTAAGTGCATATTAATTTTCATTCTTTCCCCCATATTTTGGATACTATTCATTGGAATGGGATTTAGAAAATATAATTGCTTTCTGTGAATGACAACTATTCTTAGATGAAAGCGATGTTAGCAACTGAAGAACAATAAAGTTGCTAATGGAATTCCCTGTTGGCTCAGATGGTAAAGTATCTGCCTGCAGTGCAGGAGATGTGAGTTCAATCCCTGGAGAAAGAAATGGCAACCCATTCCAGTATTCTTGCCTGGGAAATCCATGGACAGAGGAGCCTGGTGGGACACAGTCCATAGGGTCACAAAGAATTAGACACAACTGACCGACTAACACTTTTGCTTCATGTCCTTAGTCAATATCACTAATGTTAGTATGAATATACTAAAAAAAAAAAAAAAACTTATCAAGGAAGATATTTTGTTAGCTATATATCTAAGCAGTTAGTTTTATTTGTATTGTTACCTATGAGTTATAAAAGGAGATGCTTTTATAACTGTATTGACAGTGGTGGAGAATGCAGCACTATATCAGGTCTTGTACATACAGCCTACAGGGTGTTATCATTTTCAATCTTAACAATGACTCCATTGTATTATCCCCATTCGCTAGTGCATAATAGGGATTCAATGAGACTAAACAATTTTGTGCAAGTTCACATACCTAGTCACTGCAAAGATAGGAGCCAAGGCTCAATCTCTTTCACATGTCAAATGTGAATGAAGGTCACCATTACTTTTAACTGTCTGCTGCACTAGATACTAATGAATATGAAAACTACTTGGTTCATACATCTGAGATTTTATAGACACCATTATTGCTGTCTTGAATACAGTCTCCCCCTTTTCTTTGGCTTGCAAGCATCTCTGTGTAATTCAGAACCTATTTAAGATAATAAAAGATCAGTTTAAGACTGCTTGGAACTTGCCTACAAATAAAATTCTCTCTCTTCTTAATACTTTGTACAAATGTTATTATCATGTCTTCCTTGGTGGCTCAGACGGTAAAGAATACTACTGCAGTGCAGGAGACCTGGGTTCGATCCCTGGATTGGGAAGATCCCCTGGAGAAGACACCAGCTACCCACTCCAGAATTCTGGCCTGGAGAATCCCCATGGACAGAGGATTCTTGGGCTACAAAAGGCTACGGGGTCACAGAGTTGGACACGACTGAGCCGCTAAGCACAGCACAGTGTGGTTGTCCTGATTTGTTTGTAAAACTGTGCTCTCTCCTGAACCATGAGACCTAGAAGACCAAAGCCTGAGTCATAATGGTGGAGTAAAACTTAAATATTTGTCAAAGTAGAATACAACTGGAATGAGAAGGTTTGTTTGTTAATTATGACCAGATTAAGTCTGTCTGTCAACAGGGTAGTAAAACCCCATCTGTCTCTAACTCCTTCCTAGGAATTACTCAAAGAGGAGTGAATTTGTGATCATTGAAGAGCTTTGAAACCGAGAGTATAATGTCTTTATGTTTTAATATAATTTTTTTCAGTTTTGAAAAAATTTCTACACACATATGTGCAACATACCAGTTACTAAGAATGATAGTTTATTATTAAAGATCATTGTAAAATTTCAAGATAATAAGGTTAGGAGACATATCTGTGAACACAAAGGAAAGGTCTAACAGTATTCCCTGAAATAGTCCTTCCTTTATTAATGTATCGGAAATTTCTCTCAAGATTCAACTCAGTCAACATCTATACTTTCCTGTATATCCAAGCATGGCACAACTTTAGCATACACATTTCAGCATGTTTGTTTGAGATCTTCACTAACTCTTACTTCTGTGAGGAATTCTTTGTATCTTCTATATAATCATTTCTCCAGCACCTAGAATAGAAGTTGGTAAAGGGTAAACACTCACTCCTTTGCCTTTCGATTCTCTTCTATTCACAGCTATTTGTAGGGCCCCCTCAGACAACCATTTTGCCTTTTTGCATCTCTTTTCCTTTTCATTTCTTGATCTCTGCCTCTGTACAATGTCATGAACCTCCATCCATAGTTCTTCAGGCAGTCTATCTATCAGATCTAATCCCTTGAATCTATTTGTCACTTCTACTGTATAATGGTAAGGAATTTGATTTAGGTCATACCTGAATGGTCTAGTGGTTTCCCCTACTTTCTTCAATTTAACTCTGAATTTGGCAATAAGGATTTCATGGTCTGTGCCACAGTCAGCTCTCAGTCTTGTTTTTGTTGACTGTGTAGAGCTTCCCCATCTTTGGTTGCAGAGAACATAATCAATGTGATTTCTGCATTGACCATATGGTGATGTCCATGTGTAGAGTCTTCTCTTGTGTTGTTGGAAGAGTGTGTTTCCTATGACCAGTGCTTTCCCTTGGCAAAAGTCTATTAGCCTTTGCCCTGTTTCATCCTGTACTCCAAGGCCAAATTTTCCTGTTACTCCAGGTACGGGAATACCTGACCACCTGACCTCCCGCTTGAGAAATATGTATGCAGTTCAGGAAGCAACAGTTAGAAATGGACATGGAACCACAGACTGGCTCCAAATAGGGAAAGGAGTACATCAAAGTAGTTTATTGTCACCTTGTTTATTTAACTTATATGCAGAGTACATCATGAGAAATGCTGGGCTGGATGAAGCACAAGCTGGAATCAAGATAGCTGGGAGAAATATCAGTCATCTCAGATATGCAGGTGACACCACCCTTATGGCAGAAAGTGAAGAACTAAGAATGCTCAAACTACTGCACAATTGCACTCATCTCACAAGCTAGTAAAGTAATGCTCAAAATTCTCCAAGCCAGTCTTCAGCAATATGTGAACTGTGAACTTCCAGATGTTCAAGCTGGTTTTAGAAAAGGCAGAGGAACCAGAGATCAAATTGCCAACAACCTCTGGATCATGGAAAAAGCAAGAGAGTTCCAGAAAAACATCTATTTCTGCTTTATTGACTACGCCAAAGCCTTTGACTGTGTGGATCACAATAAACTGTGGAAAATTCTGCAAGAGATGGGAATACCAGACCACCCGATCTGCCTCTTGAGAAATCTGTATGCAGGTCAGGAAGCAACAGTTAGAACTGGACATGGAACAACAGACTGATTCCAAATAGGAAAAGGAGTTCATCATGGCTGTATATTGTCACCCTGTGTATTTAACTTATATGCAGAATACGTCATAAGAAACTCTGGACTGGAAGAAACACAAGCTGGAATCAAGATTGCCAGGAGAAATATCAATAACCTCAGATACGCAGATGACAGCACCGTAATGGCAGAAAGTGAAGAGGAACTCAAAAGCCTCTTGATGAAAGTGAAAGAGGAGAGTGAAAAAGTTGGCTCAAAACCCAGCATTCAGAAAACTAAGATCATGGCATCTGGTCCCATCACTTCATGGCAAATAGATGGGAAAACAGTGACAGACTTTATTTTGGGGGGCTCCAAAATCACTGCAGATGGTGACTACAGCCATGAAGTTAAAAGATATTTGTTCTTTGGAAGAAAAGTTATGACCAACTTAGCTTATTAAAAAGCAGAGACATTACTTTGCCAACAAAGGTCTGTCTAGTCAAACCTATGGTTTTTCCAGTAGTCACATATGGACGTGAAAGTTGGATTATAATGAAAGCTGAGCACAGAAGAATTGATGCTTTTGAACTGTGGTGTTGGAGAAGACTCTTGAGAGTTCCTTGGACTGCAAGGAGATCAAACCAGTCCATCCTAAAGGAAATCAGTCCTGAATATTCATTGGAAGCACTGATGTTGAAGCTGAAACTCCAATCCTTTGGCCACCTGGTGCAAAGAACTGACTCATTTGAAAAAACCCCGATGCTAGGAAGGATTGAAGGTGGGAGGAGAAGGGGACGACAGAGGATGAGATGGTTGGATGGCATCACTGACTGAATGGACATGAGTTTGTGTAAACTCCAGGAGTTGGTGATAGATAGGGAGGCCTGATGTGCTGCAGTCCACGGGGTTGCGAAGAGTTGGACACAACTGAGTGACTGAACTGGACTGAAACACTCACTAAGCACATGACTTGAAGTTACATATATATGACATGAATGGTTTGCAATATAATATATAATTATATATTTTAAAGCATGATTGTGTATATGTCTATTATAGGTATACACACACCAAGTATCCACACAAATTAAAAATTATTAGTGATGGTGATTATTTCAGTCTCATGTTACCATAACCTAGCACTTCTGATAGTTGGTAAATATTAATTGAATAGAATGAAGCACCAGTGGGCATCTTACTCAGAACATTCCCCAGTTCATCATACAGCTCTCTATAAATCCAGTACAAAATACAGTATGTACCCATTAACCACAAATATTTAACTCACTGAAAACTGAATAAAATAAAAATATTAAAATCCCTAAAGACTAGTGAAAATGGACTATAATTGTCAGATATCCAGTGGCTCAAGGGCTGTTGTTTTACTTATATGGATGCTTTCCATAATTTTTTTACAAATTCATTTTTGTACCTAGAAAATCCAGAAAGGAACTAAGCTTAATCGGATTATTAAATCAACTGTTGTTTTGTATAATTTTTTGTTTTTTACTGATATTTCAAAAAGAATGATTGGATTCTTTATCCAAAGGTATTGTTATAAGCCCATGGTACTATTTTAATTCTCCAATGATAGGTTAGGTTTTGTCTATGAAAGAAATGGCATTGATTGCCTCCTTTATTATTCTTTTTTTAAGAGCAGAGAAAAAATTAAAGCATTCAGTTGTGATGATTTAATGAGTCTATTGCTAATGGATAAAGGGAGTATTTGCTGAATAAAAAGTTTTTGTGTTATTAAACTGTATGATGAAAAATAGAAATACACACATATTTTTATATACATTGAGATATGCCCCAAATTCAGGAGATTAAAGCTTGCATCACTCTCTAGTTCAGTGACTGAGAGATTTTTCAAATTATTTAGTTATAGTTTATTTTTTACTTCCACATCACTGTGTATGAAAATGATTTTAGCATAAATTTAGCATTGAAATTTTGATGAGTCCAAAGTGCTTAGCATCCATGGAAGGCATTAGAAGTGAAACAGTCAATAAACAATTGGCGGTGGCTATATTATATATGACAGTAAAATTCAGTAAAATACCCAGAACTTCTGCAGTAACCAGTCCAGGAATCCAAACCACAACCAGCAATCAACACAAAAACATGAGAACTGAGTCAATGACACCTATGTCCCTATTTTATTTGCCCTGGTTTTCAAGACCCAAATTGATCACTAACATATCCTGCTGCCCACCTCCAGCTTCTCCGTGCCAAAAACCTCTAATCAAGCATCTATAATCTTGACTTTTGTCCAGTATAGTTATCTCACTCTCCTGTTGCCTATGAGCCTCTAATGCAAGTATAATGTTGGCTGACTCTTACTACAGCAAGCCCTGAATAAACAGCCTCTGTTCTTGTTTGGTTGGTCTTTGTTTATTTTTACAAAACCAATGTGAGTAGAGATTTTTAAATAAAATAAATTAAAGCCAAAAAACAAAGCCATGGGTTTAAATATATTCAAGATTTTTCATTACAAATTGACTTATAATAACTTTGCATATTATGCTTTTAATGATTTTTATTGAAGCATAGTTAATTTGTAAAGTTGTATTAGTTTCAAGTGTGCAGCAAAGTGATTCTGTTATACACACACACACACACAAACACACATATACATATTTCTCAGATTCTTTTCCACTATAGCTTGTTGCAAGATATTGAATATAGTTCCCTGTGCTATATTTGTAGGCCCTTGTTGTTTACCTACTTTATATGTAACAGTGTGTATATGTTAATTCCAAACTCCTTATTTATCTCTCTACCTCCCCACTATCCTCTTTGGTAACCATAAGTTTGTTTTCTAAGTCTATGAGTCTATTTCTGCTTTGTAAATAAGTTCATTTGTATCATTTTTTTTTAGATTACACATGTAAGCAATATCATATGATATTTGTTTTTCTGTCTGTCCTTCTTCATTTAGTATGATAATCTCTAGATCTATCCGTGTTGCTGTATATGGCTGCTTCATGTCTTGGCTATTGTAAATAGTGCATTCTGAAGATTAGGGTGCATGTATCTTTTTGAATTAAAAGTTTTCTCCAGTTATATACCCAATACTGGGATTGTAGGATCATGAAGTAACTCTTTTTTTGTTTGTTTGTTTTGAACAAACCTCCATACTGTTCTCCATAGTGGCTGTACCAATTTGCATTTCCATTATCAGTATAGGAGGGTTCCTTTTTCTCCACATCTTTTCCAATACTTATTATTTATAGACTTTCAATGACAGAAATTTTGACTGGTGTAACACAAACCTCACTGTAGTTTTGATTTGCATTTTTCTTGAGCATCTTTTAATTTGATTTTTGGCCTTCTGTATATATTTTTTGAAAGAGTGTCTGTTAGGTCTTATGCCCGTTTTTTGATTGGGTTGTTTGCTTTTTTAATATTAAGCAGTATGAGCTGTTTGTATATTTTGGAAATTAGTCCCTTGTCAGTAGCATTGTTTGCAAATATTTTCTCCCAGTCCACAGGTTGTCTTTTCATTTTGTTTATGGTTTCCTTTGATATGCAAAATCTTTTAAGTTTAATTAGGTCCTATTTGTTTATTGTTGTTTTCATTTCCATCATTGTAAGAGATGAATCCCCAAAAAATTATATTGCTGTAATTTATATCAAAGAGTGTTCTTCCTATATTTTCCTCTAGTAACCTATCTTCCATTTAGATCCTTAATCCATTTTGAGTTTATTTTGTATATGGCGTTAGAGTATGTTGTAACTATATTCTTTTACATGTATCTGTCTAGTTTTCCGAGCACCACTTATTTACAAGACTGTCTTTTCTCCATTGTATAGTTTTGCCTCCTTTGTTTTAGATTAATTGATCCTAGTATATGGGTTTATTTCTGGGCTTTCTATCCTGTTCTATTGATCTATTTGTCTGTTTTGTGCCAGTACCATGCTGTAGCTTTGTAGTCTGAAGTCAGAGAGTGTGATTCTTCCAGCTCCATTTGTCTTCCTCAAGGTTACTTTGGCTACTCAAGGTCTTTTGTGTTTACTTACAAATTAAAAAAAAAAATTATTCTAGGTATGTAAAAAATACCGATATTTTTATAGGACTGCATTGAATCTACAGATTGCTCTTGATAGTATGGTCATTTCAACAATATTGATTCTTCCAATCTAAGAACACAGTTTATCTTTCCATCTGTTCATGTTGTCTTCAGCTTCTTTAATCATCATCTTATAGTTTGCAGAATATATGTCTTTTGCCTCCCAGCTAGGTTTATTTCTAGATTTTTTTGGGGGGGGACCTCAAATTTTTTTTATAATTTTTTATTCATTGACCTCCTCAGAGGGGGCAACCTGGAAATTAACAGGCAACCTAGACTCGGCCACAGGCCTTCCTCGCTGCTTCTCTACTCATTTCCCCCTAGAGCTGCCTTCTTGGTTCCATGGGGCTGAAGAAATAAAAACATTTTTTAATTTTTTAAAAATCAATTTATTTTAGTTGGGGGCTAATTACTTTACAATATTGTGGTGGTTTTTGCCATACATTGACATGAATCAGCCACAGGTGTACATGTGTCACTCCTCCCAAACCCGCCTCCCACCTCCCTCCCCATCCCACCCCTCTGGGTTGTCCCAGTATACCAGCTTTGAGTGCCCTGTTTCATGTATTCAATTTTTTTTTTAATGTGATAGTAAGTGAGATTGTTTTACTTTCTCTTTCTGATATTTTGTGATTGGTATATAGAAATGCCACATATTTTTGCATATTAGTTTTTCTATCCAGGAACTTCACCCTATTCATTGATGAGCAGCTCTACTAGTTTTCTTCTAGTATCTTTAGGATTTTCTATGTATAATACATGTCATCTGCAAACAGTGAAAGCTTTACTTCTTTTCCAACTTGGATTCCTTTATTTATTTTTCTTCTCTGATTGCTGTTTTGTATACTATGGAATAAGATATTTCTTTGAGTAATATTTTAAATATACCAATTTAAATTAGTAAAAGGAAAAATTATGTACCCCAAGATGTAGATGTCATGAAGCCATGTTTTTAATTAAAGATAAAAATCTGATCAAATTTGTATTCAATTCAAAACCCTCACATGTCTTTCTAGAGAACTTTCTTAAAATTCTTTATTTTGGCCATTCTTTGGTTGTGTTAAGTATATGTACTTTGGGGAATAAAAGTAATTTTGATGGTACTGGCCTGTAGTATAAAATAAGATTAAATCCTTTAAAATATTTCTCCAGCCTCATCTCCTACTTCTTGAAGATTACATTCTCTATTCATACTGAAGTAGTCACAATTTGGGGGAACATTTAACTCTTTTAAATTCCTGGAAGCCAATTTAATTCAATATAATAAATAAGTCCTAAATGTCTAACAAGCTCAGTACCAAGATTCAGAGTCTATATCTCTGTCCTGGGGTTTACATCTTGTTGAAATGGGCATTTTCTTTAATTTGGCTGTTCTTTTTAACTGATGAAATTCCTCTCTTTTTATGTGTGTGTGTGATCAAGTTCCTCTACTCAATAAAGCCTTTGCTAATTCATCTAGGCAAAAATCAATCATTTCCAGTTCTGAGTTTTCAGAAGAATATCTGTATGTCTCTTCCAGAGCCATCACTTTGCATTACATATTGCCTTTATAATTGTTTATGGTACTTTTTGTCAAAACTCTTTAAACCCTTTCTGTAGACAATACATCACGTGGCACTTTACACACTTTAGTTTTTCTGTGTATAACCTGTGGAGCAGGCGAGTAGGCATTCTCAACATCACCATTCACATAAGAATAAATTGAGGATTAACAAAACTTATTAATTTTTCAAAATCCTATAATGGGCAGGTAGAGAAGCAGGATTCCAACTCAGACTGTCCAGTCCAACACTTCAATGATTCTTGCATTTTCTCATACATAGAGAAATGCTAAAGTCATTAACTTGAGATGTCTATTTTCTTTTTGATTTACAGTAATATTTTTACTTTTTTCCCCAGCAAAAGCTCCTATATATAGTGGCTCTTCTTTTACCTCTTCTTCGGGCAATTCCTTAGAGTTATCTGAGAAACTAACTCCAGGGCTATAGTTTTCAGTAAGGTCTCTGAATAAAACTTAACCCATAACTTTGTGTTGTGAATGTTTCTTCAGTTGCCACTACCAAAATGAATATTGCTTTTGCTAATAAACATTTTGACCAGTTTCTGACCTTGTTTTGAAAGTGAAAGTGTTAGTAGCTCATTCCTGTCTGACTCTGGACCTCATGGACTGTAGCCTGCCAGGCTCCTCTGTCCATGGGATTGTCCAGATAAGAATAATGGAGCTGGTTGTCATTTCCTTCTCCAAGGAATCTTCCTGACTCAGGAATCAAACCCAGGTCTCCTGCATTGTAGGCAGATTCTTTACCATCTGAGCTACCAGGAAATACCTTACTTTAGAGCATTTCATAAAGAAACTCATATAATCTTTGTATTTCTTTTGTTAATGTAAAAAATGCTATTGACAGCAAATTTGAAGACTAATTCTCTGAAAAAAATTTAGAGAACACATTTGGGTAGTTGGGTGACATTTGACTGGGTAGCTTAGGAACAATTTAGCATTTAGATTTTCTAGCATAGTTAACATCTCACAGAATTATGTGTCAAAACTGTCAATTTAAGGACTTATTTTGATTCCAAACTTGTAGCTTTTTGAAACATCACTTATAGAATTTATTTAAAGACATATACATATATTATTTGTGTATATATTTTATTTGCAAAAATGACTTATTGTTTGCAGCACTTATAGCTGGAACTCACACTTCCAACATGGCAGCAGAAAGATTAAGGAGATCAGATATTGGCCTATTATGCGTTCCCCGCACACCCCCCCCCCCGCCATTTTGTATGCTCCACAGGCTAAGAATATCTTCACATTTTTAAATGGCTGAGAAATTTTTAAAAGCAGTATGTCATGATGCTTAAAATTCATATGAAGCTCAAATTTTAATGTTCATAAATAAGTTTTTGCTGAAACAAAGCCATGTCTATTCAATTGCGTATGTCTAATGCAAAGACACAGTTGAATAGTTGCACTTAGCAAGGACCATAACTTAAACTCTTTACTGTCTGGCCATTTACAGAAAAAGTTTATTGTTGCCTGGACTAAATCATGATCACTTCCCTTATGTGCTCTTGTCCTTGTTCTGAGAAATATCAACCTTAAACTTTGACTTAGTATGTAGCTCTTAATACTTTTGATTTGACATCATCGATTCCTTCAAAGCACTAATGTTTCTGCGTTCTCGTTGTTGTTCAGTTGCTCAGTTATGTCTGACTTTTGCGACCCCATGGACTTCAGCACACCAGGCTTCCCTGTTCATCACCAACTCCCGGAGCTTGCTCAAACTCATGTCCATTGACTGGTGATGCCATGCAACCATCTCATCCTCTATTGTCCCCTTCTCTTCCTGCCTTTAATCTTCCCCAGCTCGGGGTCTTTTCTATTGAGTTGGCTCTTTGAATCATTGCAGCTTTAGCATCAGTCCTTCCAATGACTATTCAGAGTTGATTTCCTTTAGGATTGACTGATTTGATCTCCTTGAAGTCTAAGGGACTCTCGAATCATCTCCAGCACCACAGCTCAAAAGCATCAATTCTTCAGTGTTCAGCCTCCTTTATGGTGCAACGTTCACATCCATACATGACTACTGGAAAAACCATAGCTTTGACTAGATGGAACTTTGTTGGCAAAGTAATGTCTCTGCTTTTTAATACACTGTTTAGGTTGGTCATAGCTTTTCTTCCAAGGAGCAAGCATCTTTTAAGTCCATGGCTGTAGTCACCATCTGCAGTGATTTTGGAGCCCCCCCACCCCCAAAATAAAGTCTGCTACCATTTCCCCATCAATTTACCATGAAGGGATGGGGCCAGCTGCCATGATCTTCGCTTTTAGAATGTTGAGTTTTTAAGCCAGGTTTTTCACTCTCCTCTTTCACCTTCATTCAGGCTCTTTAGTTCCTTTTCACTTTCTTCCATTAGGATGGTGTCTGCATATCCGAGGTTATTGATATTTCTCCCAGCATTCTTGATTCCAGCTTGTGCTTCATCCAGCCTGGCATTTCATATGATGTACACTGAATTTGAGTTAAATAAGCAAGGTGACAACATACAGCCTTGACATACTCCTTTTCCAATTTGGAACCAGTCCATTGTTCCATGTCCAGTTCTAACTGTTGCTTCTTGGCCTGCATACAGGTTTCTCAGGAGGTAGATAAGGTGGTCTGGTATTCCCATATCTTTAAGAATTTTCCACAGTTTGATTTGATCCACACAGTCAAAGGATTTAGCGTAGCCAATAAAACAAAAGTAGATGTCTTTCTGGAAATCTCTTGCTTTTTCTGTAATCCAACAGATGTTAGCAATTTGATCTCTGGTCCTTCTGCCTTTTCTAAATTCAATTTGAACATCTGGAAGTTCTTGGTGAATTTTTTAAATTTTGGCTGTTTTTTTTTTTTTTTAATAATTTCTGAACTGATGTTCCTCAGGGTTTGAGATTTAGATATGCATGTTCTGAGAAACATGGGAAAGAAATTCCCAAATGAAGCACTGTTTTCAGACATAGAGGCAGTTGTGTAGACCCTTACCAGGAAGGGGGGGCTTCTCTCTTCTCCATATGGAATGCAGACAGAACAAGAGGTGACCTTTATCTGAAGTGAATTTGTCTTATCACCAAACTTCCAATGCTGGACTTCCTGGGTCTTCTTTAATCTTAGTCACAGGGCCTTCTGTTATTTAAACAACAATTTTTGTTGTCGTTCAGTCACTCAGTCGTGTCTGACTCTCTGTGATCCCATAAACTGCAGCATGCCAGGATAGGGTTCTGTCCTTCACCAACTCCCAGAGCTTGCTTAAACTCATGTCCATTGAGTCGGTGATGACATCCAACCATCTCATCCTCTGTTGTCCCCTTTTCATCCTGCCTTCAATCTTTCCCAGTATCAGCGTCTTTTCCAATGAGTTGGCTCTTTGCATCAGGTGGCCAAAGTATTGGAGCTTCAGCTTCAGCATCAGTCCCTCCAATGAGTATTCAGGATTGACTTGCTTTAGGATTGACTGGTTTGATCTTGCAGTCCAAGGGATTCTCAAGAATCTTCTCCAGCACCACAGTTCAAAAGCATCAATAATTAAACAAACAGTAATAATTAAAACCAAAGCAAACACCTACTTAGTACAATAGACTGAATGTTTGTGCTCCTTTCAAACTCATATGTTGAAAACTAGCCCCCATTGTGCTGGTATTTGGAGGTTCTGACTTTGGAAGATAATTAGGACAGAGAGCAAAACCCCGCATGGATGGGATTAGGGGCCTTCGTGAAGAGATCCCAGCAAGCTCTGTCATCCCTTAAGCTGTGTGAGGAAACAGTGAGAAGATGGCAGTCTGCAGTCTATAAGCGGCCTTTTACAAGACACAGAATCTGCTAGCACCTTCGTCTTTGTCTTTCCAACCTCCAGAACCATGAGAAAGAATTGTTTGCTGTTTCAGCCACCCAGTCTATTGTAGTTTTGTTAAAATAGCCTGAACAGACTAAGATAAGTAGTGGACCAGCCAGGCACACAAAAAAAATGCTTTACGACACTAATGCAGTATACAAATGCATATATATGGAATTTAGAAACATGGTAACGATAACCCTGTATGCGAGACAGCAAAAGAGACACAGATATATAGAACAGTCTTTTGGACTCTGTGGGAGAGGGAGAGGGTGGGATGATTTGAGAGAATAGCATTGAAATATGTGTAATATCATATGTGAAATGAATCGCCAGTCCAGGTTTGATGCATGATACAGGATGCTCGGGGCTGATGCACTGGGATGACCCAGAGGGATGGTATGGGGAGGGTGGTGGGAGGGGGGTTCAGGATGGGGAACACGTGTACACCCGTGGGGGATTCATGTTGATGTATGGCAAAACCAATACAATATTGTAAAGTAATTAGCCTCCAATTAAAATAAATAAATTTATATTAAAAAAAATAAAAAAAAAATAAAATTCACTGATAATCTTTGAGTGATACAGTTACATACTAAATGTGAGGAATATCTTACTATCTCAACAAAAGCAGTGTAAGGAAAAAAAAAGGTTTTACCAGTTTCAAAGGCTACTCAGAAAAATAAACCCTATATGTAAGCAGTTTCTGACTATTCTGAAATATTAGTTTAAAGATCAAAAACTACACAGGTTTTTCAAATGTCCTTTTCTTCCTTTCACCCCTCTACCCCACTGTGCCTCCAGCTGGAGAACTGAAATCATAAACCTGTCTAAGGCTTGAAGGTTATTGATGTCTGTTTCTCCAGCCATATTCAGAAGATGGCATCATATGCAGAAATAACAGCCTAGCCTAAAAGGAAGTTGACATTACTCCAACAAATTAAGCGAGGAAAAAAACCAACTTTAAAGTACGCTATAAGCCATAAAACTGTCAAAATGAACTTTCAAACTGCACAGCTGAATGAGACCAACACAAACCCTACTCAATTTAAAACCCCTATACTAGATAGAGTGAATTGTGCATTTGGCTCCAAAGAATTCTCTATAATGCCATTTCTGTTCATGATAAAAAATGCACAGCATTGTAATTTTCTGTGAAACTGTTAAAAAGAAGCAAAGCCTTTCTCTCTTTCCCTTCATCCTAATGCTAAACCATGCATATAAGATGAGACGGTGCCCTCAGGACTCTAAAAATCACATCTCTCTACAAATAAACAGAAAGCAAATTCTCTACATATGACACCTATAGGTGTTATTTTATGGTGTTGCTCACATGGTGACATTATATATGTGTGTATATATATATATATATACATATATATAATGTCATATATATGTATATATAGTTATACTTTTCTTGTTATGGGCTGAAATGTGCTCCTGACCCCACTTTAAATAATGGGAGAAAAATTGAACAGTTATTTCACTGAGATGAGATGAGGGTGACAAGCTCATAATATGACTCTTAAACTCATTAGTCTTTAAAGAAATGCAAATTAAAATCACAGTGACATACCACTCCCATCTTTTACAATGCCCCAGACTGAACAGACTGACTACACATAGCTTTGAAAAAGACGTGGACAAATTGGAAATCATACCTTGCTGGTGGGAGTACAGTATGGGACAACCACTTTGGAAAAGAAGGTGACCATTTTCTAAAAAGTGAAGTGTACACCTACCAAGTAATATTGCCATTCCCCTCCTAGGTGTTTAGTCAAGATAAATATGAGCATGTATCCATATACAGACTCGTACATCAATGTTTCATGACAGTTTTGTTTGTAATAGCCCCACACTAAAAATAACTGAAATGCCCATCAAGAAATGCATGCATAAGCAAATTGTCTGTCATATATCTAATATAATGGGGCACTACTTAGTAATGAAAGAACCACTGATATACATCATAACTTGAATAAATCTCAAAATGAATATATTGAATTAAAGTAACCAACCAAAATGATATACAGAGTGTTAGTGTATCCTTATGATTTCTTTCCCCAAGGCAACACAAGTGTCCTCTCTCTGAAACCAAGATCTTATCTAAGATTATTGTACTTTTGAGGACTAGGCATCTCCCTTCTGATATTTCCTTTCCTAGGAAGTCAATAGTGTCATTTAATTTCATTAAGCCAGTCATAAGAGATTAGATGAGACTTCTATTACTGTGTTTAATGCTGTACTTTCCTAAAGGAAAAAAAAATGATGTGGATGTGCTTGGAGAAAAAGGATAGCCCCCCAGAGCTATGCATTTGTAGTAAAATTTTTTCCATCTGAATTTTTAGATTAGCTTTTAGATAATTTATTATCTAATGATTTCCCTGCTTTGAAATAGCCAACAAATTCTGAAAGATTATCATAAAAAGCCTGGCATGCTGTGGCCCATGGAGTTGCAAAATGTCAGGCATGACTTAGCAACTGAACAACAAGAGCTGGATCATAAAAGAAGGCTGAGCCCCAGAGAACTGATGTTCTTGAACTGTGGTGTTGGAGAAGACTCTAGAGAGTTACTTGGACTGCAAGGATTTCAAACTAGTCAATCCTATATGAAATCTACCCTGAATTTTCACTGGAAGGACTGATGCTGCAGCTGAAGCTCCAATACTTCTGCCACCTGATGCAAATAGCTGACTCACTGGAAAAGACTCTGATGCTGGGAAAGATTGAAGGCAAAAGAAGAAGGGAGTAGCAGAGGATGAGATAAGTAGATAGCATGACTGACTCAATGGACATGAATTTGAGCAAACTCCTTTTTGTAGTAGAGGACAGAGGACAGTGTGGCGTGCCACACTCTATGGGGTCACAAAGAGTCAGACATGACTTAGCGACTGAAAAACTAGAGCAGATCAACCAGTAACATCTAACAGCCTCCAATTCTACATCCTGATTAAAAAATAAAAATAACAAAAATTTAAAAATAAAAGTTTACTCCATCATTAATCTTTGGGAAATTTGTGCACAAAATTGTCCATTACATTCCCCTTCCTGCTTCTGGCAATTATACCTTATTTTTTTAATCTCTTGAGCATTACTGAAAGTGAAAGTGGAGTCACTCAGTCATGTCTGACCCTTTGGGACCACATGGGCTGTAGCCTATCAGGCTCCTCCATCCATGGGATTTTCCAGGCAAGAGTACTGGAGTGGATTGCCATTTCTTTCTCCAGGGGATCTTCCCAACCCAGGGATCGAACCTGGGTCTCCCACATTGCAGGCAGACGCTTTACCATCTGAGCCACCAGGGAAGCCCTGGTGAGCATTATTGAATAGATTTTATTCTTAAGAGGACAGAAAAAAATGTGTCTGTGAGATCAAACATTACACAGCTTTATTTTTTTTTTTTTCAGATTTGCAGGTTTTCTCTAGATGGTTTATGCTGTTCTTCAGCTGATCTTCTTGAGAGAAATTATGGAGTGACTTCAAGAGAACACAGAGTTAAATAATTTGCATGCCATTTCAGGGGGAATCCTCAAGCAAAAGTCAAATCTGTAAGATCATTTGGACACTGAGAGAAATATTTAGGCGTTTCCATAAATACTTGAAGTATAACCAAACAAGTGCTGCAGATTGGCCAATCAAAAAAGTGACTAAAAGCTAGCCACTTTTGATTAGAGAATTCCATGGACAGAAGAGTCTGGCAGGCAGCAGTCGATGGGATCACAAAGAATAGGACATGACTGAATGACTAACACTTTAACCCTTACCTACTGGCATCTGTTCAGTTCAGTTCAGTCACTCAGTCGTGTCTGAATCTTTGTGACCCCATGGGCTACAGCACTCCAGGCCTCTCTGTCCATCACCAACTCCCAGAGTTTACTCAAACTTATGTCCATTCAGTCGGTGATGCCATCCAACCATCTCATCCTCTGTCATTCCCTTGTCCTCTCCCCTTCAATCTTTGCCAGCATCAGGGTCTTTTCAGATGAGTCAGTTCTTCACATCAGGTGGCCAAAGGATTGGAGTTTCAGCTTCAACATCAGTCCTTCCAATGAACATTCAGGACTGATTTCTTTTAGGATGGACTAGTTGGGTCTCCTTGGCAACTATAGAAGGCTACAAATAAATCTGCTATTGGAAACATGTTTATTTAGTGTGTATGAACACCTTGGAAATCTATGGATTCCAAGTTTAATTGATTGCCCTGAGGGCTTGTATAGATAAGTAGCCTCTTCCATTAAGCTCCTTACCTGAGAGTACAGAAATGTTTCAAAGACCTATGCACAGCACAATAAGTCCATGTGCTAAGAAAGACTCAGTAACAGGTCTTCCTTCTGAGGTTCCTATCTGTTTAAGAGCACACCGAAGTATAATTTAGGCAGGGGCTTATATGGGATAATTTGAGTTTTTATAAAGTACCCTCCATATATTCTGCTCAGGTCAATTGAATCTTTAGAACAGAGATTAGAAGGTAGCTGATTTAATGGACTACCTTGGTGATTCAGCGGTAAAGAATTAGCCTGCCAATGCAGGAGATGTGGGCTAGATCCCTGTGTTGGGAATATCCCTTGGAGAAGGAAATGGCAACCCTCTCTAGAATTCTTGCCTAGGAAATTCCTTGAACAGAGGAGCCTGGTGGGCTGCAATCCATGGGGTCACAAAAAGAGTCAGACAAAACCTAGAGACTAAACAACAAACTTGATTTAATGGTTTGTAGAGGCTAGTAGGTGCACAAAGATGCACGCCTCATTTGTTTATATTATGCTTGGAGAACCAATCAATAACTTACATCTCCTACAAAAAAAAAAAAATACAATTTCTGAAAAGTAGACAACTAGTGCATTCAAATTTATAGCAGGGGGAAAAGACTTTACACTCTACAGTCATACCAAGTAGTTAATTCTCCTCTACTGAAACTCAATGAGGGGGATTTTGTGTAGGTACCAAGAAAGATGTATTAGTGCCTTTTCCATATGTTTGAGTATACTGCATCCATTTGTTATAAATGGATTAGTTAAGATTTATGTAAGCTTGAAGCAAATAAGTTCTTGCAGAAATCATTCTAGTAAAGTCATATATTTGCATTCATATTAACATACTATGGGTCAGCAACCTATGTCCTTTAGGAAATCTAGCTTGCCTTGTATTTATGTGCAAACTGTATGCTAAGAATCACTTTTTCATTTTCAAATGTTTAAAAAGCCAAGAAAGAATAATATTTCATATGTGAAAATTCTATAACATTCATATTTCAGTATCAATAAAGTTTTTATTGGAATATAGCCATGTTTGTTTATGTATTATCAACACTGCAGATGGTGATTGCAGCCATGAAATTAAAAAACACTTACTCCTTGGAAGGAAATTTATGGCCAACCTAGATAGCATATTCAAAAGCAGAGACATTACTTTGCCAACAAAGTCCGTCTAGTCAAGGCTATGGTTTTTCCAGTGGTCATGTATGGATGTGAGAGTTGGACTGTGAAGAAAGCTGAGCACCGAAGAATTGATGCTTTTGAACTCTGATGTTGGAGAAGACTCTTGAGAGTCTCTTGGACTGCAAGGAGATCCAACCAATCCACTTTAAAGGAGATTAGTCCTGGGTGTTCATTGGAAGGACTGATGCTAAAGCGGAAACTCCAATACTTTGGCCACCTCATGCGAAGAGTTGACTCATTGGAAAAGATTCTGATGCTGGGAGGGATTGGGGGCAGGAGGAGAAGGGGATGACAGAGGATGAGATGGCTGAATGAGTGAACTCCGGGAGTAGGTGATGGACAGGGAGGCCTGGCATGCTGCTACTCATGGGGTCGCAGAGTCGGACACGACTGAGCGACTGAACTTAACTGAACTGAACTGATGATTGTTTTCACCCTGTGACAGCAAAATTAAGTAGTTGTGACAGAGACAATGCCTGAACCATAATGCCTGAAATGTTTATTCATTGGCCTTTTAGAGAAAAGTTTGCTGTCCCTGTATTAAAATAACCCAGGACACTAAATCCTATATATTATACTATTTTTTTAGTTTGATAAATTACTATTTTGAGTACAATCTATACACTAAACAAAGAACAACATGTATATAACAAGAAAAATGGAAAATCCAAGATATAAATGTTCCAGTAATTTATTACATTGAATAGGGTATGCTATTTGGGATTAGATTAGTGCCACCATCCAATTAATGTGTGTGTTATTGGGCAGATGAATTAATCATTTTACACTGCAATAAATAATAAGAAACATGGATTTGAACCAGATGAGTGATTATTAAATAACTATATTCAATAAAATTAGGAAGAGGCATATAGATTATCCTTTTAAAATTTTAGTGTAATCTTCCTTTTATCTGAGACTTTGTTATTCTTAACTGTGGTTTTAAAAATATTTTTTCAACTTTTATTTTAATAAAATCAGAATATGCACAGCACATGCAGTGCTAGCATCTAAACTAATACAATAAGCAATTACTAAAGCTACAGTGACTTGAGGTTCAACTGCACAGTCAAAAAAAAAATTTTTTTTCTTTCTATGAATGTTTCATAAAAGTATATAGAATTTTACTTTGTGTTTTTATTTTTTTTTTCATTTCCAAAAGGATAACTAAAACCATGGAGATCCAATTACATCCATATATACAAGATACACAGACATATATGTATATATGAATAAATAGCCATACATACATACAAATGTATATTTATATGTCAAATATTTTTTTAATTCTTTAAGTCATTTTGCAATAACTTTAATGTCATCTCCATTCCTATATAATTTTATAATTTATACATATAATCTTCAAGTAAGGATTATAGAGTTTTGAAAAAAATATTCTATTCCTGATAGAATATTAGGGGAAATTTAAGTGACTAATGCAATATTGGCTATTTATTGCTATAGTAGTATTTAACTGGCCTATTTCTAAAATATTCCTATGTTGTACAAGTAGAATCACTTATCCTATTTCTATCCTATCTCAAGAAAAAAACTTCTATCAAGGTTTCAGAATTCATTGTGATTTATAGCTTCTGTGTGCACAGAAGTATTTTGAGTGCAGTCTTCTCTAACACAAACAACTCGTGAATTGACTTGCCATATTACATGTCAGAACAAATGGCCAGCTGTTCTCAGAAAACAGGGCAATTCCCATCACAGCCTCTACTCTCAAGTTTTTTATCTTTATGGGCAATTTAAGGAACGTGACTTAGGAATTATATCTATTCTTTTCTGACAGCATGTGCCCAATTACTTACATCTCTAACTTGTATCTATTGATCTCTATTGAATTTCCTTTGTCCTCAGAAATCTTTGAGGAATTCTCTAAAACTATACAAGTGTGTGTGAGGTTGTCTGTTTTTCTGAAAGGTAAAAAATGAATACCCTGGGGAGCTTATATGTGCAAGGGTAATTCTGACATATTCCATCCATTTTTACCTATAAAGTCTCATAAACTGGTTTATTTCATAATCACATATTTCTTTTATAAGCTTCACAGTGAATTTGATTTCAGTTCTGCCCACGACTGATGTATAAAATGATGTAAATTATAAGCATCTTAAAGAAAAACTCACTATTAAAGAACAGAAATTTTAAAAATAAAAATGTATAGAACAGTCTTTTGGACTCTGTGGGAGAGTGTGGGGAGAGGGTGGGATGATTTGGGAGAATGGCATTGAAATACGTATAATATCATATATGAAATGAGTTGCCAGTCCAGGTTCGATGCATGATACTGGATGCTTGGGGCTGGAGCACTGGGACGACCCAGAGGGATGGTATGGGGAGGGAGGAGGGAGGAGGGTTCAGGATGGGGAACACGTGTATACCTGTGGCAGATTCATTTTGATATATGGCAAAACCAATACAATATTGTAAAGTTAAATAAAATTAAAAAAAATAAAAAACCTCAATAAAAAAATAAAATAAAAATAATATCTCATTGATTTATCTTGCTGCTGCTAAGTCTCTTCAGTTGTGTCCGACTCTATGCTATCCCATAGATGGCAGCCCAGTAGGCTCCTCTGTCCCTGGGATTCTCCAGGCAAGAATACTGGAGTGGGTTGCCATTTCCCTCTCCAGTATTTATCTTAGATATTATTAATAGAGAAAGAAAATCATTTTATCAAAGTACAATTAATAATATTTAAAGAATAATGAATAATGGGTAAGATTCTAGAACTGAAAAGGAAGAAATGCTATCTTATTGTTACAAATATATGGGTAACATTTTATTGATTTCTAGATTTCTTAGCTTCAAAATAATGTAAGACAAATAGTATATTATGGAAAGAATTTCAGGTCAAGAAGCAACGGTTAGAACTGGACATAGAACAACAGACTGGTTCCAAATCAGGAAAGGAGTGTGCCGAGGCTGTATATTGTCACCCTGTTTATTTAACTTATATGCAGAGTGAAAGTGAAAAGTGAAAGTGAAGTCTCTCAGTCATGTCCGACTCTTTGCAACCCCATGGACCACAGCCTACCACAGTCCTCCATCCATGGGATTTTCCAGGCAAGAGTACTGGAGTGGATTTCCATTTCCTTCTCCAATATGCAGAGTACATTATACAAAAGGCTGGGCTGGATGAAGCCCAGAATGAAAAGAAGCTGGAATCAAGACTTCCAGGAGAAATATCAATAACTTCAGATATGCAGATGACACCACCCTTATGGCAGAAAGTGAAGAGGAACTAAAGAGCCTCTTGATGAAAGTGAAGGAAGAGAGGGGAAAAGCTGGCTTAAAATTCAGTATTCAAAAAACTAAGATCATGGCATCTGGTTCCATCACTCCATGGCAAATAGATGGAGAAACAAAGGAAACAGTGAGAGACTTTATTTTTGGGCTCCAAAATCACTGCAGATGGTGTTACAGGACACAATTTATATAAAGAATCTGAAATGATATAATTCATGGAGAAGAAAGGAGGGTGGTGATTTCCAGGGCCTGGAGGGAGAAAAAAGGAGACATTAATCCAAGTGTACAAAGTGTCAGTTATGCAAGATGTGCAATTCTTACATTTTACTCTACACTATAGGGGCTATAGTTAATGATACGGTGTTATACAGTATAATTTTAAAAATCGTTAAGAGGACAAATCTTATGTTGTGTTCTTATCACATAAAAGATAAAGAGGACAAGAAGAAACTTTTGGAGGTGATGATTGATATATATTAACACATAGTTATGACATTGATTTGTGATGAGGGCTTTATGGGTGCATCAGATCAGATCAGATCAGATCAGTCGCTCAGTCGTGTCCGACTCTTTGCAACCCCATAAATCGCAGCACGCCAGGCCTCCCTGTCCATCACCAACTCCCAGAGTTCACTGAGACTCACGTCCATCGAGTCAGTGATGCCATCCAGCCATCTCATCCTCTGTCGTCCCCTTCTCCTCCTGCCCCCAATCCCTCCCAGCATCAGAGTCTTTTCCAATGAGGCAACTCTTCACATGACGTGGCCAAAGTACTGGAGTTTCAGCTTCAGCATCATTCCTTCCAAACATACTTATGTCTAAATTCATCAAATTGTATACATCAACCCTGTATTGTGTATGTCAGTTATATGTCAATACAGTGGTATAAGATAAGGCTGTGTGTGCATGCTTAGTCGCTCAGTGTGTCTGACTTTTTGCTATAGTCCCATGGGCTATAGCCCACCAGGCTCCTCTGTCCATGGGATTCTCCAGGCAACCCAAATCTGCAGTCTATTGCAGATTTACAGTCTTGAAAGTACCCATGCTATACTTGGTACTTCATTTCCTGGGTGAAAGATATTACTGAGCAAGAGCCGCAGCCTTCTTTATGGTCTTTTCTCATGATGCCACCTCCTACTATTGTCTCTAATTCTAGAATATACACATTCAATCTGATGTTCCATGCAGAGTCATTTGTGCTGATTTTAAACCAAGAAGAACAAGGAATATCCTGAATGTGGCTTGAAGTTGCTCTAAGATAAGTTAGATAGATAGAACTTAAAAAAAAAAAAAATACAAGGACTTCTAATGTAATAAATATAATAAAGCTTAAGTTGAGACTTCAGAAATGATTAAAATCCTGCTACAGGAAGTGGCATATACAAGATATCAGATTAGAAGAGAAGTAGATTGACTCTGCTTGAGACTCAGTGAAGGTTCTGTAGCGCAAGCCCTGAATTAAAGTGCTCCTTCAAAGAAAGCTTAAATTTAAGACAATGAAAGAAGGAAGTGGTAGAATGAGAGATAGAGGAACCTACATCCTTGCTTAAGTGAAATGCAAAAGTGACAGATTTATGATTCCCATGTGGATGAAATCAGAAAAAATGATCTGAAGATTTGACTAAGAAGAAGATTTGTGACTACAGTGATCACAAACTTTAAATTCATTAATAAAGTAAATATTTTCTACTTTTTAGCCTTAGGTATGTTTAGAAAAGTGTCTTTTATAGTCTTGCCAAAAGCATTTAAGTATACAAATATCATAGCCTTCAATTTTTTTTTTTTTTCTGAATGAGAGAATCATGTGTACAATGTGTCTTGCAAGTTACTGTTAATGCTAACATTGTATATACATCTAGGTACATTCTATATATCTTTCCAGACACAGGTTTTGCTGTGTCTTCACATTTTATATTTGTTTCACAGATGTGCTTTAAAAATCTAAATGTATTCTGCTTTCTCCCATTGGCTTTAATATGTATGCATTCATTCTCTTATAAGAATGCTCTTTATCTATGCACTGTCCTTCCTGGCTAATTTCTCATCTTGCAAGATTGGTCCGTTTACAGTGTTCATAGGAATGGTTTCCCTGATCCTCCACTAAACAGAGTTTGTTGCTATTTCTATGCAAGCTCTTCTCATGTTTCCTACTTTCAAAATGCTTAACCAAGTCTTCCAAAGTTACCTGTCTATTATCATAATAGATTATAAAGTGTCTCACAGTTTCTAAGTGTTCTCATCCTTTTCAATAATACCACACCAAAAGTGTATAGTCAATTAATGAACGTTTGTTAAATGAGTAAAAGAATGAGTGGACACACATGAACACACAACACACACTCATACCCAACTGCACACGTAAAGAGGAAAGGCCCAAAGCTTTGTTTAGAGTAGCATGACCCTAAAAGTGCATATGATCCCACTTTCAATATCAATGTCATTGGAGATAAATCTGATTGCGAATGTTGGACATGAAACGATAAATGATAAAGCATACCTCTGAACTCTTGCTGCCGGAGGGGATGCTCAATGGTGCTACACATGAAGGAGAAACCATCTATATTCCTCCAAAGCAAAAAAAAAAAGAACAAAAAAAAAACCACTTTCAGCTCAACATGAAAGGTACTTTCATCAAAAGGAGCAAATTACAGTAACACTTTTGCTGCAGTAGAGTGTGGCCGAATGCAAAACACAGAGGTAGAACAGAATTAACAAGTCCGAGAATACAGAGTACTTAAATTGGAAGACATAAGGCAGAAAGCTGCAGGGCACCACAGGGAGAGGCCAGACATGTGACTCTGATTAACTCATGAACTAACAGACAACCTTTTAAAAAACCACATTTAAAGGTCAAAGGGTGATTATTTCAGGTGAACCTGAAAAGTGTAATAAAGAATTCAGAATATCTTCATTTAAATGTGCCAAAGATGGAAATGATTAGGCAAGAAAAGGAAAGATGAGAACAATTCAGTCACTCAAAACCAATACTCCAGCATGGTTTTCAAAAAGCATTCTTACTGAGTCCAAGCTTGCTCTGCTCATTGCATAACAGACCAATTAACCCAGAGAAGAGGTGTTAAGGCAAGGAATTCGACTACTCAGAAAGCTGGAAGACTGAGAAGATGGCAGACTAATGTTTCAAGATAACCATCTCATCAGGGTCTGGATGCCAGGTTCTTTTATAGAACAGAGAGGCAGGGAGGTGAGGATGTAAAGTAAAAATGGCCATTAGTCTTACAAATATCTCCAGGAATGGCCATCTTTGAGTAGGGGGTGTACTAATTTATTTCTTCCTGTAGCTATCCACAAGTGGACAGGGTCTGGAACAAAGGCATTTTACTTTAACATTCAGGCACAGGAGCAGGCTTCCCTGAGGCAGACCATTATGTATGGACAGTATCCTTCTAATAAACAAAAGCAATGGGAAGCAAAGCTTACAGCAAAAGAAACAGATCCAACATAGAGTCAGTCCTTCCCTGTAACAGTATGGTAGAGGTGTTTTATACAGAGAATAAATGTGATAGAAATAATAATATGTTTTGTTTTCTTAGTTTTTGTGGTGTATTTATTTTCACCCATTACTAACTTTGCAACAGTTCATAGTTTCTTAGGGCTTCTCAGGTGGTGCTACTAGTAAAGAACCCACATGCCAATGCAGGAGATGCCAGAGACAAAGGTTCACTCCCTAAGTTGGGAAGATCCCTTGATGGCAATATTTTTGCCTGAAGAATCCCATGGACAGAGGAGCTTGGTGGGCTATATAGTCCATGGGGTGGAAAAGAGTTGGACACAACTGAAGCACTTAGCATTCATGGAAAATTTCTTTTTCTCTATATAATAAGCAGTTTTTTAAAAATGGCACCAAAATATGTTCCACTCCACTCCTGTAATTGTGTTATCTTATGGGCAACGATTGACCTTAAGATGGGGAGATTATTTAGATGTGTTTGGTGTGATCACATGAGCCCTTAAAGCAGTGTCATGTCAGAGACTGATGCTGAAGTTGAAGTCATTTAGTTCTACAAAGAACCTGAACTTGCCCATCAACCTAAGTAAGTTTAGAAGAGGATTATTCCCCTCTGTGGAAACTGTGGAAAATTCTTAAACAGATGGGAATACCAGACCAGCTGACCTACCTCCTGAGAAATCTGTATGCAGGTTAGGAAGGAACAGTTAGAACTGGACATGGAACAATGGGCTGGTTCCAAATAGGAAAAGGAATACGTCAAGGCTGTATATTGTCACCTTGCTCATTTAACTTATATGCAGAGTACATCATGAGAAATGCCAGGCTGGATGAAGCACAAGCTGGAATCAGGATTGCCAGGAGAAATATCAATAACCTCAAATATGCAGAATGTGAAGAAGAACTAAACAGCCTCTTGATGAAAGTGAAAGAGGGGAGTGAAAATGTAGGCTTAAAACTCAACATTCAAAAAACTGAGATCATGGCATCCAGCCCCATCACTTCATGGCAAATAGATGGGGAAACAGTAGAAACAGTGGCTGACTTTATTTTCCTGGGCTCCAAAATCACTGCAGATGGTGACTGTAGCCATGAAATTAAAAGACGCTCCTTGGAAGAAAAGTTATGACCAAGCTAGTTCAGTTCAGTTCAGTTCAGTCGCTCAGTCATGTCCGACTCTTTGCGACCCCATGAATCACAGCACGCCAGGCCTCCCTGTCCATCACCAACTCCCGGAGTTCACTCAGACTCACATCCATTGAGTCAGTGATGCCATCCAGCCATCTCATCCTCTGTCATCCCCTTCTCCTCCTGCCCCCAATCCCTCCCAGCATCAGAATCTTTTCCAATGAGTCAGCTCTTTGCATGAAGTGGCCAAAGTGCTAGACAATATATTAAAAATCATAGACGTTACTTTGCCAAGAAAGGTCTGTCTAGTCAAGGCTATGGTTTTTCCAGTAGTCACGTGTGGAAGTGAGAGTTGACCTATGAAGAAAGCTGAGCACTGAATTAATGCTTTTAAACTGTAGTGTTGGAGAAGAATCTTGAGAGTCCCTTGGACAGGAAGGAGATCCAGCTGGTCAATCCTAAAGAAAATCAGTCCTGAATATTCAATGGAAGGACTGATGCTGAAGCCGAAATTCCAATAATTTGGCCATCTGATGTGAAGAACTGACTCACTGGAAAAGACACTGACGCTGGGAAAGATTGGAGGTAGGAGCAGAAGAGGACGACAGAGGATGAGATGGTTGGATGGTATCACCCACTCGATGGACATGAGCTTGAGTAAGCTCTGGGAGTTGGTGATGGACAAGGAAGCCTGGCATGCTGCAGTTCATGGGGTCACAAAGAGTCAGATATGACTAAGCGAATGAACTGAACTGGACTGATATGTTGTCACTCTGATTAATTAAATTATATGCAGAGTATATCATGTGAAATGCTGGGCTGGATAAAGCTCCAGCTGGAATCAAGATTGCCAGGAGAAATATCAATAACCTCAGATATACAGATGACACCACTCTAATGGCAGAAAGTGAAGAGGAACTAAAGAGCCTCTTGATGAAAGTGAAAGAGGAGAGAGAAAAAGCTGGCTTAAAACTAAAAATTAAAAAAACTAAGGAAGTGATGGAAGATGGTGGAGGAATAGGACGAGGAGACCACTTTGTCCCCGACAAATTCATGAAAAGATCACTTGAATGCTAAGCAACTTCCACAGTACAACTTCTGAATGCTGGCGGAGGATACCAGGCACCCAGACAGGCAGCCCATTCTCTTCAAAAGGAGGTAGGACAAAATATAAAAGACAAAAAGAGGGACAAAAGAGTTAGGGATGGAGACCCATCCCAGGGAGGGAGTTGTTAAGAAGGTTCCAAACACCAGGAAACCCTGTCACCAGCAGGTTTCTCACCAGCAGGTCTGTGGGGAGTTTTGGTATCTCAGAGGGCAACATAACCAGGAGGAAACAAAACAAAACAACCCACTGAATACCTGCCTTATCCACAACTCCCAGCAGAGAAGTAGCCCAGATGTTTGCATCTGCCACCAACAAGTGGGGATTGAACAGAGGGTGCAGGTTGCATGCTTAGGGTAAGGACCTGGCCTGAGTGCCCTGAGGAAAATCTGAAGGAGCTAATGTGAGCTAGCAACCCAAAATGTAGGATAGCCAGACAGAGGGGAAAAAAAGAGAGAGAGAGAGAGAGAGAACTTTCCCAAGAAAAGCTCTAACCTAAGGCACAGACTGGCCTGCTCATAGAACAAAGGATTAAGGGAACACCAGAGGAGAGCTAGCCGACTGCGGACCAGCCCATCAACTCGCAGAGGCAGAGAGGCAGGCGGGCAGCAGCCAGAGCTGGAAGACAAGGGGCATTCTCCACCAAACTGTGAGCAGGCTCCCAGTTGCTAACCAAGTCTTCCTGGGATCCTGGACGGTTGACATCCGCCAGGAGGGCCGCAGCCAGAGATCATCTCCCCAGAGGAGACACACAACTCTTGCTGCACACCCAGGAAACCAGGTGTCTGGGACCGGGGAGGTGGTTAAAATGCACAGATCACATGCGACAGTGCACTTGCCAAGCACCTGGTCGCCTGAGCTGCTCGGACCTGGGAAGTGCACAAAACCCAGGGCCTGCTTTGGAGAGTTGCCCTGCAGAGCAACCTGGAGCCTGAGCAGTGTAGACCAGGAGAGCACACGTGCCCCACATGAGATGGGGCCAACCCAGTGTGGTCCATACACTGCGAGCACTCCCCATACACGCCAGTGATATTTGTTTGCAGTGTTCCTCCCTCCCTACAGCACAACTGAACAAGTGAGCTTAAATAAGTGACCACCTACACCCCCTTGTGTCAGGGCAGAATTTAGACACTTGAAGAGACTTGCAAACAGAGGAAGCCAAAATAAACAAAGAGGGAACAGCTTTGTAACTGTCAAGTGTTAACAGATTAAAACCCTGTAGTTAGCATTGACTACATTGGAAAGGGCCTATAGACCGTGAGAAGAATAGGCTGGAACAAGGAACTATTTGAAACTGAACTGACCCCACACTGCCCTCAACAGCTCCAGAGGATTCCTAGATATATATTATTTTTATCATTTTTAAATATTAATTTACTTATTACTATTTTCATTTTCAATTTTATAACCTACTTTTCAGTTCAGTTCAGTCGCTTAGTTGTATCCGACTCTTGAGACCCCATGAACCACAGCACGCCAGGCCTCCCTGCCCATCACCAACTCCCTGAGTGTACCCAAGCCCATGTCCACTGAGTCAGTGATGCCATCCAACCATCTCATCCTCTGTCGTCCCCTTCACCTCCTGTCCTCAGTCTTTCCCATTATCAGGGTCTTTTCAAATGAATCAGCTCTTCGCATCAGGTGGCCAAAGTATTGGAGTTTCAGCTTCAGCATCAGTCCTTCCAATGAAAATCCAGGACTGATTTCTTTTATGATGGACTGGTTGGATCCCCTTGCAGTCCAATGGACTCTCAAGAGTCTTCTCCAACACCACAGTTCAAAAGCATCAATTGTTTGGTGTCCAGCTTTCTTTATAGTCCAACTCTCACATCCATACATGACCACTGTAACCCCATAGCCTTGACTAGATGGAACTTTGTTGACAAAGTAATGTCTCTGCTTTTCAATATGCTATCTAGGTTTGTCATAACTTTTCTTCCAATGAGTAAGCATCTTTTAATTTCATGGCTGCAGTCACCATTTTCAGTAATTTTCAAGCCCCCCAAAATAAAGTCTGGCACTGTTTCCAATGTTTCCCCATCTATTTGCCATGAAGTGATGGGACCAGATGCCATGATCTACTTTTCTGAATGATGAGCTTTAAGCCAACTTTTCTACTCTCGTCTTTCAGTTTCATCAAGAGGCTCTTTAGTTCTTCTTCACTTTCTGCCATAAGGGTGGTGTCATCTGCATGTCTGAGGTTATTGATATTTCTTCTGGCAATCTTGATTCCAGCTTGTGCCTCTTCCAGCCCAGCATTTCTCTGATGTACTCTGCATATAACTTAAATAAGGAGGGCGATAATATACAGTATTGACATACTCCTTTTCCTATTTGGAACCAGTATATTGTTCCATGTCCAGTTCTAACTGTTGCTTCCTGACCTACATACAGGTTTCTCAAGAGTCACGTCAGGTGCTCTGGTATTCCTATTACCGTCAGAGTTTTCCACAGTTTATTGTGATCCACACAATCAAAGGCTTTGGCATAGTCAATAAAGCAGAAATAGATGTTTTTCTGGGAACTCTTTTGCCTTTTCAATGATCCAGCATGTTGGCAATTTGATATATGGTTCCTCTGCCTTTTCTAAAACCAGCTTGAACATCTGGAAGTTCATGGTTCATGTATTGCTGAAGTCTGTTTGGAGAATTTTAAGCATTACTTTACTAGTGCGTGAGATGAGTGCAATTGTGCCATAGTTTGAGCATTCTTTGGCATTGCCTTTCTTTGGGATTGGAATGAAAACTGACTTTTTCCAGTCCTCTGGCCAGTACTGAGTTTTCCAAATTTGCTGGCATATTGAGTAAAGCAGTTTCATAGCATCTTTTTAGGATTTGAAATAGCTCAACTGGAATTCCATCACCTCCACTAGCTTTGTTCATAGTGATGCTTCCTAAGGCCCCCTTGACTTCACATTCCAGGGTGTCTGGCTCTAGGTAAGTGATCACATCATCGTGATTATCTGGGTCATGAAAATCTTTTTTGCATAGTTCTTCTGTGTGCTCTTGCCACCTCTTCTTAATATCTTCTGCTTCTGTTAGGTCCATACCATTTCTGTCCTTTATCTAGCCCATCTTTGCATGAAATATTCCCTCGGTATCTCTAATTTTCTTGAAGAGATCTCTAGTCTTTCCCATTCTGTTGTTTTCCCCTATTTCTTTGCATTGATCACTGAGGAAGGCTTTCTTAGCTCTTCTTGCTATTCTTTGGAATTCTGCATTCAGATGCTTATATCTTTCCTTTTCTCCTTTGCTTTTCACTTCTCTTCTTTTCCCAGCTATTTGTAAGGCCTCCCCAGACAGCCATTTTGCTTTTGTGCATTTCTTTTCCATGGGGATGGTCTTGATCCCTGTCTCCTGTACAATGTCATGAACCTCATTCCATAGTTCATCAGGCACTCTGTCAGATCTAGTCCCTTAAATCTATTTCTCACTTCCACTGTATAATCATAAGCAATTTGATTTAGGTCATCCCTGAATGGTCTAGTGGTTTTCCCTACTTTCTTCAATTTCAGTCTGAATTTGGCAATAAGGAGTTCATGATCTAAGCCACAGTCAGCTCCTGGTCTTGTTTTTGCTGACTGTATAGAGCTTCTCCATCTTTGTCTGCAAAGAATATTATCAATCTGATTTCGGTGTTGACCATCTAGTGATGTCCATGTGTAGAGTCTTCTCTTGTGTTGTTGGAAGAGGGTGTTTGCTATGACCAGTGCATTCTCTTGGCAAAACTCTATTAGACTTTGCCCTGCTTCATTCTGTATTCCAAGGCCAAATTTGCCTGTTACTCCAGGTGTTTCTTGACTTCCTACTTTTGCATTCCAGTCCCCTACAATGAAAAGGACATCTTTTTTGGGTGTTAGTTCTAAAAGGTCTTGTAGTTCTTCATAGAACTGTTCAACTTCAGCTTCTTCAGCATTACTGGTTGGGGCTAGGATTACTGGTTGGGGCTAGGATTAACTGTGATATTGAATGGTTTGCCTTGGAAATGATCAGAGATCATTCTTTCATTTTTGAGATTGCATCCAAGTACTGCAAAGCAGACTCTTTTGTTGACCATGATGGCTACTCCATTTCTCTTAAGGGATTCCTGCCCGTATTAGTAGATATAATGGTCATCTGAGTTAAATTCACCCATTCCAGTCCATTTTAGTTCTCTGATTCCTAGAATGTTGATGTTCACTCTTGCCATCTCCTGTTTGACCACTTCCAATTTGCCTTGATTCATGGACCTAACATTCCAGGTTCCTATGCAATATTGCTCTTTACAGCATCCGACCTTGCTTCTATCACCAGTCATATCCACAACTGGGTATTGTTTTTGCTTTGGCTCCATCCCTTCATTCTTTCTGGAGTTATTTCTCCACTGATCTCCAGTAGCATATTGGGCACTTACCGACCTGGGGAATTCCTCTTTCAGTATCTTATTCCATTTTGCCTTTTCATACTGTTCATGGGGTTCTCAAGGCAAGAATACTGAAGTGTTTTGCCATTCCCTTCTCCAGTGGACCACATTCTGGCAGACCTCTTCACCATGACCCATCTGTCCTGGGTGGCCCCACAGGGCATGGCTTAGTTTCATTGAGTTAGACAAGGCTGTGTGATTAGATTGACTAATTTTCTGTGATTATGGTTTCAGTGTGTCTGCCCTCTGATGCCCTCTTGCAACACCTACCGTCTTACTTGGGTTTCTCTTACCTTGGACCTGGGATATCTCTTCATGGCTGCTCCAGCAAAGCACAGACTCTTCTCCTTGAACACATGTATACCCATGGCTGATTCATGTCAATGTATGGCAAAAACCACTGCAATAGTGTAAAGTAATTAGCCTCCAATTAAAATAAATACATTAATTTTTTTAAAAAAGAAAAAAAAAATCTAAGATTATGGTATCCAGTCCCATCCCTTCATGGAAAATAGATGGGGAAAAAATGGAAACAGTGAAAGACTTTATCTTCTTGGGCTCCAAAATCACTGTGGATGGTGACTGCAGCCTTGAAATTAAAGGACACCTGCTCCTTAGAAGAAAAGTCATGACAAATCCAGATAGTGTGTTAAAAAGCAAAGATATCACTTTGATGACAAAAGTCTATATAGTCAAATTATAGTTTTTCCAGTAGTCATGCATGGATGTGCAGGATGGACCATAAAGAAGGTTGAACACTGAAGAATTGATGCTTTTAAACTGTGCTATTGGAAAAGACTCTTGAGAGTCCCTTGGACTGCAAGGAGATCCAACCAGTCCATCCTAAAGGAGATCAGTCCTGAATATTCATTGGAAGGACTGAATCTGAAGCTGAAACTCCAATCCTTTGGCTGCCTGATGGGAATAACTGACTTATTGGAAAAGACCCTGATTCTGGGAAAGACTGAGGGCAGGAGGAGAAGGGCAACAGAGGATGAGATGGTTGGATGGCATTACTGACTCAATGGACATGAGTTTGAGCAAACTCTGGGAGATAGTTAAAGCTTACCTGGCTTTATAATCCCTACCTCACTGCTGCTGTGGTACTGCCAGGCCTCCGAGTTCTTGTTATCCTCACAGCTATCTGAATGGTTGTGATACCTGTCATCATGTCTTCCCTCTTTTTTACTTTCTGTCTTTCCATTTTATTCATCTTTGTAAGATTATTTCTGGGCCTGTTATTTTCATGCTTAAACATTTTAAATACATTTTTATACCCACAGAATAAAATCTAATATCAATAGCTTATAGTATCATTCTATAGCCCTAAGAAACTAGCCTATATATAGTTCCAATGTATTGTTCCCATTTTCCTTCTCTCTATCTCTCTCTCTCTTTCCCTGTCCCACATTCCCTTCAACAATTCTGCCACATCCATCTAATACAGCTAAACTCTCTTTATTTTTCAAGTATTACTGAAAATTATTATACCTCTACTCTTTTTAGAAACAGTGTTTACTATCCTTGGATCTATATATTTATATCTATATCTATATCGATTCAGTTCAGTTCAGTTGCTCAGCTGTGTCTGACTCTTTGTGACCCCATGAATCCCAGCATGCCAGGCATCCCTGTCCATCACCAACTCCTGGAGTTCCCTCAAACTCATGTCCATCGAGTCGGGGATGCCATCCAGCCATCTCACCCTCTGTCGTCCCCTTCTCCTCCTGCCCCCAATCCCTCCCAGCATCAGAGTCTTTTCCAGTGAGTCAACTCTTCACATGAAATGGCCAAAGCATTGGAGTTTCAGCTCTACCATTAGTCCTTCCAATGAACACCCAGGACTGATCTCCTTTAGAATGGACTGGTTGGATCTCCTTGCAGTCCAAGGGACTCTCAAGAGTCTTCTCCAACACCACAGTTCAAAAGCATCAATTCTTCGGTGCTCAGCTTTCTTCACAGTCCAACTTTCACATCCATACATGACCACTGGAAAAACCATAGCCTTGACTATATCTATATCTATATTGTAGTTCACCATTTCCTTAATAATGGACCCTAGTTGTCTCCAGTTTTGTGTTACTGAAAACTATGCTATACTAGGCTTGTTTACGGAGAAGGCGATGGCACCCCACTCCAGTACTCTTGCCTGGAAAATCCCATGGATGGAGGAGCCTGGTAGGCTGCAGTCCATGGGGTCGCGAAGAGTCGGACATAACTGAGCAACTTCACTTTCACTTTTCATATACATGAATTGGAGAAGGAAATGGCAACCCACTCCAGTGTTCTTGCCTGGCAAATCCCAGGGACGGGGGAGCGTGGTGGGCTTCCATCTATGGGGTCGCACAGAGTTGGACATGACTGAAACGACTTAGCAGCAGCAGCAGCAGCATCCTTGGAACAAGCACTTCATTCTTTCCTACTAGTTAAAAAATTACCTTTTAATACTTAGCTCAATGACACTTCATCTCTCATTTTTTCCCCCAAAAGAAACATTTTTCACCACTTATGCAATCAGAAGAAAGAATTCCCTTTTCTATCTGTCTTTAAAATTTCCCTATATGGACTATAAAGTCCATGGAATTTTCCGGGCCAGAATACTGGAGTGGGTAGCCTTTCCTTTCTCCAGGGGATCTTCCCAACCCAGGGATCAAACCCAGGTCTCCTGTATTGCAGGCAAATTCTTTACCACCTGAGCCACAAGGGAACCCCCTTCTTATATACCAATCACTCATTACATTGTGTTATAGTTATCACTTGGATACCTGTTTCCTTTGCTAGATTGTGGCATCTTTAGTGCAGAATTAACATGCCTAAATCCCAAGCATAGAACTGAATTTAAATGATTTTTCCATTTGTATGTATTAAATCCATTAAAGTTAATTTGGATTTGCACTAAAAGTATTAAAGTGTATCTGTGTCTTTTTGTTTCTTTGAGAACTCTGGATATCAGCTGTGGAATGATCTTAGTCTCATGATTGCTTATTGGGATTTTCCAATACTATGAAGTTGCAATTTAGGAAATTGTTTGGAAACATAGAAAACTGTAGCCTCTAGGTTTGACTTCACTCATAAACCCTCTTGTCTTGGAGACTTTGATATAGAGTTCCAAATTAGGAAGTCACTTGAGGACAAATTTATAGTTTTAGGTAATGTTGATAAATTCATGGATTTCAGAATCATATAGAAACATCTTTCCAAGGAAAATCTGAAGTTTTACTTGGTAATATGGCTTCTTTGCTCTCTAGTCTGCAGCACACATTTCTTTTCAAGACATAACCTAAATCTTTCTTACTAAAACTCTAATTTATTCCTTCAGTTAACAGAAAAGGCCATTGCTCACTGTCCTGTAAGGAATATTTCCTCTCCTAGAAGATTGGGTGTCCATTCAACCTTTTCCCTTTCAAACTGTAAGTAACTTAGGTCTTCTGTCTTCCTCCCACTGGGAAAAATCCTTAACATTTCATCATCAGACTTGTTCCCCTGAGGCTCCTTGTTCAGATTCTTATAACCACCTTCCCATCAGGATTTCTACTTGTCCAGAAGCTACACATAGTCTGCCCTATCCTTTTTATTCCTATGTGGCACAAATAGCAATCAAGTATAGGAGACTCTGTATTTCTGTGCAGACTTCTACAAGCAAGCAAAAGAACTTTCTCTAGCACAGTGAGCACGATAGATTTATAAATTTTATCAAATCCTCAACATGTCTACAGATAAGCTCTGCAGATGAACAGTGTATCATATACATTAGACACCTTGTGATAGGGAAAACACAGTATCTTCCAGTGACGCTTCTTTTCTGCTTCCTAAAATCATGGATCTTCTCTAAATATTTCATTTCTTTTTAGGAAAAATGCAAAAGTATTGTTAAACATAACTCAGTTTTTTTAAAAGTTTAGACTCTGTGGCTTGTCAACAGAACAAATAAACACAGCTCCAGCAAGCCCTGCATATGAAATCACTAGCAGGATAATCCTACAGGAGGCCAACTGCTATGCTTCAATGACAAAGCACTTCAATAATAGTTTTCTACAGAGGTATATTTTACAATCCAATGAGCTAACACATTCTAACCCACCGAGCTTAAAACAAGATGAAATAAAATAAAACATAAAATGTTCTTGTTCTGCAGAACTGGGCATGGCAATTTTTTTTTTTTGGCTTTTTTGGGAAAAACATTAACTTTTAAGTGGCTCTTCTCATGTGGTTGGGTAACAGTAATTTGTAAATAAATATTCATTAATAGTTGTGTGCTATTAAAAGGCTGTCCAAATTATTTTTTCCCCTCACAGCCTGAGAAGATTTTATTTAAAGCCTTAAGCAGGGTAAATTAATGTTCTGTTCATCCCTTCTGCTGTCTTCACTTGTTTATTAATTAGCATAATCTTTTAACGTTTAGCAAGATAAAGCCTACTCAACATTGGGGAGATACATTTTGGAAAAGAAATACAAAAGCTGGTGAGATTCCTACCTCATAGCTGGCCTTCTCTCTTTATTAGCTTTAATCAAAGTAGGTTTGACTGTAAACACATCACCATTTTATATTTACATGTGACACTGCCTCATTAGCAACAAGAGAGAGACTGAGGATATGGGTATTAAATCTGCTTTTCCTAAGTTGTGATATCTTGCAGTAAAATAGAAATTGGGAAATTTGAAGATGCATCAGAATTAAATTATTTAATAAGTGGATCACCATGGCCAGGAGAGTGGGCCTTGAGGACACAGCACAGGCTGGCTACCTTCTCAGAAATTTTCCTAGACCTAGTCCATGCATGTGTGTGTGCTCAATTTCTTCAGTCGTGTCCGAAGTGACCCTATGAGGTGTAGGCCACAAGGCTCCTCTGTCTATGGGATTCTCCAGGCAAGAATGCTGGAGTGTGTTGCCATTTCCTACTCCAGGGGATCTTCCCCATCTATGGATCGAACCCAAGTCTCCTGTGTCTCCTGCATTGGCAGGTGGGTTCTTTACCACTAGTGCCACCTGGGAAGCCCCAGACCTCTTTCATTCACGTATATATAAGGCTGCTGTTATATATCAAGCATTGGACATCAAACTGATGTAGAATTTGTCTTCTAGAAGCGTCATCTAGTAGGGACATAGGAACATTAATTAAATAAACATGCAATAAATATTTAACTAAAACCTGTGAGAATTATTTAAAACCACAGAAGTAACAATAACATCAAATTTAGTCTGGGAAGGTTTGCCTGAGATGATGCTTACTCTAAAAATCCAGCAAGTTGAAGATAAAAGATACTTTTGGTTTTGTTTGTTAATTTGCTTATTGGCTTATTATTTGATAAATAGTTATTTTAAAATAGTGTTCTGTATTAGAAACATAGTGTTTTAAATTATTTTCCATAGAAAATATTTGCTATAGATGATAATAACATTTTAAGTACTATCATTTCTAAGATTACATATTATCAAATGTAATAACTGCAAAGTAATTTTATGATATCAGTTTATAGATTTCAAAACACAGAATGTAGCATCACCAACTCAATGGACAAGAATTGGAGCAAACTCTAGGAGGTAGTGAAGGAAAGGGAAGCCTTGCAAGCTGCAGTCCATGGGGTCGCAAAGGGTAGGACAAGATTTAGTGACTGAACAATAAGAATGTAAGTACACACACACAATTCCCATTTATCAACAGGAAAATTTCTCTCTAAACGTATGCATCTTAGAACACAAAAAGATAAAGAGGTCCAAATTCTATCCCAGGAGGCTAGTCATGAAATAGATTCAGATTCAAAAGAGTATCTGTTATTCCAAACTGTATTCAAATGACTGAATATCATCATCTTAAAAGGAGACATTAAGATTACTCTTCCTAAATAGCAATGTATGTAGTCTAAATTCTTAATCTGTGCTAAATTATAGACGTTCAAAAGGCTTCTCATTAGGAAAAGAGAAAATTATTTATCAACATATTTAATAAAGCTTAGGTAACATTATGCTCAATCTACTTCTACTATTTTCAAAATAGCCCTTTTGAGTTTCCAGGGGCCCCTCTGCAGCTCTGGCACCTCCCCTACATGCTCTACCCTCTTTATTTGTCCCATTTCTCACTTTCATCAATTCTTTTTCACTTCTTGTTTTTCAGTTTCACTCATATAACATGTCCTTTCCCTTATTATAAGTGATACAAATTATTTCCAAATGATAAATCCCTCAAAGAGTTGAAACTAACAAACACAGTAATTCTTTGGTACCTAAGAAGAAAGTTTCTATTACTTTATGTTTCCAGATAAACTTTTGATATGATATAGAATTTCCATTTATTTCTCCTTACTGCTTTATTTTGACCATCAAGTATATTACTACTTTTCAAAA